>NW_025533227.1:0-81127 GCF_020631705.1 Daphnia magna | reverse complement strand
TATAACAATTATTATTCACATTGAATACAAGTATATCTGATGCAGTTTACATATAGAAGTAAAAACTCATGGTATAACAGTGTATTCACATTGAATACAAGTATATTCCATGCAGTTTACATATAGAAGTAAAAACTCATGGTATAACAGTGTATTCACATTGAATACAAGTATATTTGATGCTGTTTACATATAGAAGTAAAAACTCATGGTATAACAGTGTATTCATCATTGAATACAAGTATATTCCATGCAGTTTACATATAGAAGTAAAAACTCATGGTATAACAGTGTATTCACATTGAATACAAGTATATTCGATGCTGTTTACATATAGAAGTAAAAACTCATGGTATAACAGTGTATTCACATTGAATACAAGTATATTTGATGCTGTTTACATATAGAAGTAAAAACTCATGGTATAACAGTGTATTCACATTGAATACAAGTATATTTGATGCTGTTTACATATAGAAGTAAAAACTCATGGTATAACAGTGTATTCACATTGAATACAAGTATATTCCATGCAGTTTACATATAGAAGTAAAAACTCATGGTATAACAGTGTATTCACATTGAATACAAGTATATTTGATGCTGTTTACATATAGAATTAAAAACTCATGGTATAACAGTGTATTCACATTGAATACAAGTATATTTGATGCTGTTTACATATAGAAGTAAAAACTCATGGTATAACAGTGTATTCACATTGAATACAAGTATATTCCATGCAGTTTACATATAGAAGTAAAAACTCATGGTATAACAGTGTATTCACATTGAATACAAGTATATTTGATGCTGTTTACATATAGAAGTAAAAAACTCATGGTATAACAGTGTATTCACATTGAATACAAGTATATTTGATGCTGTTTAATAAAAGTAAAACCACTCATGGGTATAACAGTGTATTCACATTGAATACAAGTATATTTGATGCTGTTTACATATAGAAGTAAAAACTCATGGTATAACAGTGTATTCACATTGAATACAAGTATATTTTATGCAGTTTACATATAGAAGTAAAAACTCATGGTATAACAGTGTATTCACATTGAATACAAGTATATTCCATGCAGTTTACATATAGAAGTAAAAACTCATGGTATAACAGTGTATTCACATTGAATACAAGTATATTCCATGCAGTTTACATATAGAAGTAAAACCTCATGGTATAACAGTGTATTCACATTGAATACAAGTATATTTGATGCTGTTTACATATAGAAGTAAAAACTCATGGTATAACAGTGGTATTCACATTGAATACAAGTATATTTGATGCAGTTTACATATAGAAGATAAAAACTCATGGTATAACAGTGTATTCACATTGAATACAAGTATATTCGATGCTGTTTACATATAGAAGTAAAAACTCATGGTATAACAGTGTATTCACATTGAATACAAGTATATTTGATGCAGTTTACATATAGAAGTAAAAACTCATGGTATAACAGTGTATTCACATTGAATACAAGTATATTCCATGCAGTTTACATATAGAAGTAAAAACTCATGGTATAACAATGTATTCACATTGAATACAAGTATATTTGATGCTGTTTACATATAGAAGTAAAAACTCATGGTATAACAGTGTATTCACATTGAATACAAGTATATTTGATGCAGTTTACATATAGAAGTAAAAACTCATGGTATAACAGTGTATTCACATTGAATACAAGTATATTTGATGCTGTTTACATATAGAAGTAAAAACTCATGGTATAACAGTGTATTCACATTGAATACAAGTATATTTGATGCAGTTTACATATAGAAGTAAAAACTCATGGTATAACAGTGTATTCACATTGAATACAAGTATATTTGATGCTGTTTACATATAGAAGTAAAAACTCATGGTATAACAGTGTATTCACATTGAATACAAGTATATTTGATGCTGTTTACATATAGAAGTAAAAACTCATGGTATAACAGTGTATTCACATTGAATACAAGTATATTTGATGCTGTTTACATATAGAAGTAAAAACTCATGGTATAACAGTGTATTCACATTGAATACAAGTATATTTGATGCTGTTTACATATAGAAGTAAAAACTCATGGTATAACAGTGTATTCACATTGAATACAAGTATATTTGATGCTGTTTACATATAGAAGTAAAAACTCATGGTATAACAGTGTATTCACATTGAATACAAGTATATTTGATGCTGTTTACATATAGAAGTAAAAACTCATGGTATAACAGTGTATTCACATTGAATACAAGTATATTTGATGCAGTTTACATATAGAAGTAAAAACTCATGGTATAACAGTGTATTCACATTGAATACAAGTATATTCCATGCAGTTTACATATAGAAGTAAAAACTCATGGTATAACAGTGTATTCACATTGAATACAAGTATATTTGATGCTGTTTACATATAGAAGTAAAAACTCATGGTATAACAGTGTATTCACATTGAATACAAGTATATTTGATGATGCATTTACATATAGAAGTAAAAACTCATGGTATAACAGTGTATTCACATTGAATACAAGTATATTCCATGCGTTTTTATATAGAAGTAAAAACTCATGGTATAACAGTGTATTCACATTGAATACAAGTATATTCGATGCAGTTTTTTACATATAGAAGTAAAAACTCCATGGTATAACAGTGTATTCACATTGAATACAAGTATATTCCATGCGTTTAAAAGTAAAAACGTATAACAGTTATCACTTGAATACAAGTATATTCCATGCTGTTTACATATAGAATAAAAACTCATGGTATAACAGTGTATTCACATTGAATACAAGTATATTCCATGTGCGTTTACATATAGAAGTAAAAACTCATGGTATAACAGTGTATTCACATTGAATACAAGTATATTTGATGCTGTTTACATATAGAAGTAAAAACTCCATGGTATAACAGTGTATTCACATTGAATACAAGTATATTTCATGCAGTTTACATATAGAAGTAAAAACTCATGGGTATAACAGTGTATTCACATTGAATACAAGTATATTTCATGCTGTTTACATATAGTAAGTAAACACTCATGGTATAACAGTGTATTCACATTGAATACAAGTATATTTGATGCTGTTTACATATAGAAGTAAAAACTCATGGTATAACAGTGTATTCACATTGAATACAAGTATATTTGATGCTGTTTACATATAGAAGTAAAAACTCATGGTATAACAGTGTATTCACATTGAATACAAGTATATTTGATGCTGTTTACATATAGAAGTAAAAACTCATGGTATAACAGTGTATTCACATTGAATACAAGTATATTTCATGCAGTTTACATATAGAAGTAAAAACTCATGGTATAACAGTGTATTCACATTGAATACAAGTATATTTGATGCTGTTTACATATAGAAGTAAAAACTCATGGTATAACAGTGTATTCACATTGAATACAAGTATATTCCATGCAGTTTACATATAGAAGTAAAAACTCATGGTATAACAGTGTATTCACATTGAATACAAGTATATTCCATGCAGTTTACATATAGAAGTAAAAACTCATGGTATAACAGTGTATTCACATTGAATACAAGTATATTTGCATGCTGTTTACATATAGAAGTAAAAACTCATGGTATAACAGTGTATTCACATTGAATACAAGTATATTTGATGCTGTTTACATATAGAAGTAAAAACTCATGGTATAACAGTGTATTCACATTGAATACAAGTATATTCCATGCAGTTTACATATAGAAGTTAAAACTCATGGTATAACAGTGTATTCACATTGAATACAAGTATATTTGATGCTGTTTACATATAGAAGTAAAAACTCATGGTATAACAGTGTATTCACATTGAATACAAGTATATTTGATGCTGTTTACATATAGAAGTAAAAACTCATGGTATAACAGTGTATTCACATTGAATACAAGTATATTTGCATGCAGTTTACATAGAAGTAAAAACTCATTGGTATAACAGTGTATTCACATTGAATACAAGTATATTTATATTTGTTTACATATAGAAGTAAAAACTCATGGTATAACAGTGTATTCACATTGAATACAAGTATATTCCATGCAGTTTACATATAGAAGTAAAAACTCATGGTATAACAGTGTATTCACATTGAATACAAGTATATTTGATGCTGTTTACATATAGAAGTAAAAACTCATGGTATAACAGTGTATTCACATTGAATACAAGTATATTTGATGCTGTTTACATATAGAAGTAAAAACTCATGGTATAACAGTGTATTCACATTGAATACAAGTATATTTGATGCTGTTTACATATAGAAGTAAAAACTCATGGTATAACAGTGTATTCACATTGAATACAAGTATATTTGATGCTGTTTACATATAGAAGTAAAAACTCATGGTATAACAGTGTATTCACATTGAATACAAGTATATTCCATGCAGTTTACATATAGAAGTAAAAACTCATGGTATAACAGTGTATTCACATTGAATACAAGTATATTCCATGCTGTTTACATATAGAAGTAAAAACTCATGGTATAACAGTGTATTCACATTGAATACAAGTATATTTGATGCTGTTTACATATAGAAGTAAAAACTCATGGTATAACAGTGTATTCACATTGAATACAAGTATATTTGATGCAGTTTACATATAGAAGTAAAAACTCATGGTATAACAGTGTATTCACATTGAATACAAGTATATTCGATGCTGTTTACATATAGAAGTAAAAACTCATGGTATAACAGTGTATTCACATTGAATACAAGTATATTTGCATGCAGTTTACATATAGAAGTAAAAACTCATGGTATAACAGTGTATTCACATTGAATACAAGTATATTTGATGCTGTTTACATAAGAACTAAAAACTCATGGTATAACAGTGTATTCACATTGAATACAAGTATATTTGATGCTGTTTACATATAGAAGTAAAAACTCATGGTATAACAGTGTATTCACATTGAATACAAGTATATTCCATGCAGTTTACATATAGAAGTAAAAACTCATGGTATAACAGTGTATTCACATTGAATACAAGTATATTCCATGCTGTTTACATATAGAAGTAAAAACTCATGGTATAACAGTGTATTCACATTGAATACAAGTATATTTATGCAGTTTACATATAGAAGTAAAACCCAGGTATAACAGTGTATTCACATTGAATACAAGTATATTCCATGCGTTTACATAAAGAAAAACTCATGGTATAACAGTGTATTCACATTGAATACAAGTATATTTGATGCTGTTTACATATAGAATAAAAACTCATGGTATAACAGTGTATTCACATTGAATACAAGTATATTCCATGCAGTTTACACATAGAAGTAAAAACTCTCATGGTATAACAGGTATTCACATTGAATACAAGTATATTCCATGCTGTTTACATATAAATAAAACTCATGGTATAACAGTGTATTCACATTGAATACAAGTATATTTTTTACTTACATATAGAAGTAAAAACTCATGGTATAACAGTGTATTCACATTGAATACAAGTATATTTGATGCAGTTTACATATAGAAGTAAAAACTCATGGTATAACAGTGTATTCACATTGAATACAAGTATATTTGACATGCTGTTTACATAGAGAAGTAAAAACTCATGGTATAACAGTGTATTCACATTGAATACAAGTATATTTGATGCTGTTTACATATAGAAGTAAAAACTCATGGTATAACAGTGTATTCACATTGAATACAAGTATATTTGATGCAGTTTACATATAGAAGTAAAAACTCATGGTATAACAGTGTATTCACATTGAATACAAGTATATTTGATGCTGTTTACATATAGAACTAAAAACTCATGGTATAACAGTGTATTCACATTGAATACAAGTATATTTGATGCTGTTTACATATAGAAGTAAAAACTCATGGTATAACAGTGTATTCACATTGAATACAAGTATATTTGATGCTGTTTACATATAGAAGTAAAAACTCATGGTATAACAGTGTATTCACATTGAATACAAGTATATTTGATGCAGTTTACATATAGAAGTAAAAACTCATGGTATAACAGTGTATTCACATTGAATACAAGTATATTTGATGCTGTTTACATATAGAAGTAAAAACTCATGGTATAACAGTGTATTCACATTGAATACAAGTATATTCCATGCAGTTTACATATAGAAGTAAAAACTCATGGTATAACAGTGTATTCACATTGAATACAAGTATATTTGATGCTGTTTACATATAGAAGTAAAAACTCATGGTATAACAGTGTATTCACATTGAATACAAGTATATTTGATGCTGTTTACATATAGAAGTAAAAACTCATGGTATAACAGTGTATTCACATTGAATACAAGTATATTCCATGCAGTTTACATATAGAAGTAAAAACTCATGGTATAACAGTGTATTCACATTGAATACAAGTATATTTGATGCTGTTTACATATAGAAGTAAAAACTCATGGTATAACAGTGTATTCACATTGAATACAAGTATATTCCGTGCAGTTTACATATAGAAGTAAAAACTCATGGTATAACAGTGTATTCACATTGAATACAAGTATATTCCATGCGGTTTACATATAGAAGTAAAAACTCATGGTATAACAGTGTATTCACATTGAATACAAGTATATTTCATGCAGTTTACATATAGAAGTAAAAACTCATGGTATAACAGTGTATTCACATTGAATACAAGTATATTTGATGCTGTTTACATATAGAAGTAAAAACTCATGGTATAACAGTGTATTCACATTGAATACAAGTATATTCCATGCAGTTTACATATAGAAGTAAAAACTCATGGTATAACAGTGTATTCACATTGAATACAAGTATATTTGATGCTGTTTACATATAGAAGTAAAAACTCATGGTATAACAGTGTATTCACATTGAATACAAGTATATTCCATGCAGTTTACATATAGAAGTAAAAACTCATGGTATAACAGTGTATTCACATTGAATACAAGTATATTTGATGCTGTTTACATATAGAAGTAAAAACTCATGGTATAACAGTGTATTCACATTGAATACAAGTATATTCCATGCAGTTTACATATAGAAGTAAAAACTCATGGTATAACAGTGTATTCACATTGAATACAAGTATATTTGATGCTGTTTACATATAGAAGTAAAAACTCATGGTATAACAGTGTATTCACATTGAATACAAGTATATTTGATGCAGTTTACATATAGAAGTAAAAACTCATGGTATAACAGTGTATTCACATTGAATACAAGTATATTTCATGCAGTTTACATATAGAAGTAAAAACTCATGGTAAAACAGTGTATTCACATTGAATACAAGTATATTCCATGCAGTTTACATATAGAAGTAAAAACTCATGGTATAACAGTGTATTCACATTGAATACAAGTATATTTGATGCAGTTTACATATAGAAGTAAAAACTCATGGTATAACAGTGTATTTACATTGAATACAAGTATATTTGATGCTGTTTACATATAGAAGTAAAAACTCATGGTATAACAGTGTATTCACATTGAATACAAGTATATTCCATGCAGTTTACATATAGAAGTAAAAACTCATGGTATAACAGTGTATTCACATTGAATACAAGTATATTTGATGCTGTTTACATATAGAAGTAAAAACTCATGGTATAACAGTGTATTCACATTGAATACAAGTATATTCCATGCAGTTTACATATAGAAGTAAAAACTCATGGTATAACAGTGTATTCACATTGAATACAAGTATATTTGATGCTGTTTACA
The DNA here is from genome assembly GCF_020631705.1 of Daphnia magna. Lineage (NCBI taxonomy): Eukaryota > Metazoa > Arthropoda > Branchiopoda > Diplostraca > Daphniidae > Daphnia > Daphnia magna. The sequence goes on along the minus strand of NW_025533227.1, from coordinate 73,320 downwards.
TATTGAAATAAAAACTCATGGTATAACAGTGTATTCACATTGAATACAAGTATATTCCATGCTGTTTACATATAGAAGTAAAGACTCATGGTATAACAGTGTATTCACATTGAATACAAGTATATTTGATGCTGTTTACATATAGAAGTAAAAACTCATGGTATAACAGTGTATTCACATTGAATACAAGTATATTTGATGCAGTTTACATATAGAAGTAAAAACTCATGGTATAACAGTGTATTCACATTGAATACAAGTATATTCCATGCAGTTTACATATAGAAGTAAAAACTCATGGTATAACAGTGTATTCACATTGAATACAAGTATATTCCATGGTTTACATAGAAGTAAAAACCAGGGTATAACAGTGTATTCACATTGAATACAAGTATATTTGACGGTTTACATATAGAATAAAAACTCATGGTATAAACAGTGTATTCACATTGAATACAAGTATATTTGCCATGCTGTTTACATATAGAAGTAAAAAACTCATGGTATAACAGTGTATTCACATTGAATACAAGTATATTTGATGCTGTTTACATATAGAAGTAAAAACTCATGGTATAACAGTGTATTCACATTGAATACAAGTATATTTGATGCTGTTTACATATAGAAGTAAAAACTCATGGTATAACAGTGTATTCACATTGAATACAAGTATATTTGATGCTGTTTACATATAGAAGTAAAAACTCATGGTATAACAGTGTATTCACATTGAATACAAGTATATTTGATGCTGTTTACATATAGAAGTAAAAACTCATGGTATAACAGTGTATTCACATTGAATACAAGTATATTTGATGCAGTTTACATATAGAAGTAAAAACTCATGGTATAACAGTGTATTCACATTGAATACAAGTATATTCCATGCAGTTTACATATAGAAGTAAAAACTCATGGTATAACAGTGTATTCACATTGAATACAAGTATATTCCATGCAGTTTACATATAGAAGTAAAAACTCATGGTATAACAGTGTATTCACATTGAATACAAGTATATTTGATGCAGTTTACATATAGAAGTAAAAACTCATGGTATAACAGTGTATTCACATTGAATACAAGTATATTTGATGCTGTTTACATATAGAAGTAAAAACTCATGGTATAACAGTGTATTCACATTGAATACAAGTATATTCCATGCAGTTTACATATAGAAGTAAAAACTCATGGTATAACAGTGTATTCACATTGAATACAAGTATATTTGATGCAGTTTACATATAGAAGTAAAAACTCATGGTATAACAGTGTATTCACATTGAATACAAGTATATTTGATGCTGTTTACATATAGAAGTAAAAACTCATGGTATAACAGTGTATTCACATTGAATACAAGTATATTCCATGCAGTTTACATATAGAAGTAAAAACTCATGGTATAACAGTGTATTCACATTGAATACAAGTATATTTGATGCTGTTTACATTATAGAAGTAAAAACTCATGGTATAACAGTGTATTCACATTGAATACAAGTATATTTCATGCAGTTTACATATAGAAGTAAAAACTCATGGTATAACAGTGTATTCACATTGAATACAAGTATATTTGATGCTGTTTACATATAGAAGTAAAGACTCATGGTATAACAGTGTATTCACATTGAATACAAGTATATTTGATGCTGTTTACATATAGAAGTAAAAACTCATGGTATAACAGTGTATTCACATTGAATACAAGTATATTTGATGCAGTTTACATATAGAAGTAAAAACTCATGGTATAACAGTGTATTCACATTGAATACAAGTATATTTGATGCTGTTTACATATAGAAGTAAAAACTCATGGTATAACAGTGTATTCACATTGAATACAAGTATATTTCATGCAGTTTACATATAGAAGTAAAAACTCATGGTATAACAGTGTATTCACATTGAATACAAGTATATTTGATGCTGTTTACATATAGAAGTAAAAACTCATGGTATAACAGTGTATTCACATTGAATACAAGTATATTTGATGCTGTTTACATATAGAAGTAAAAACTCATGGTATAACAGTGTATTCACATTGAATACAAGTATATTTGATGCCGTTTACATATAGAAGTAAAAACTCATGGTATAACAGTGTATTCACATTGAATACAAGTATATTTGATGCTGTTTACATATAGAAGTAAAAACTCATGGTATAACAGTGTATTCACATTGAATACAAGTATATTTGATGCTGTTTACATATAGAAGTAAAAACTCATGGTATAACAGTGTATTCATATTGAATACAAGTATATTTGATGCAGTTTACATATAGAAGTAAAAACTCATGGTATAACAGTGTATTCACATTGAATACAAGTATATTCCATGCAGTTTACATATAGAAGTAAAAACTCATGGTATAACAGTGTATTCACATTGAATACAAGTATATTTGATGCTGTTTACATATAGAAGTAAAAACTCATGGTATAACAGTGTATTCACATTGAATACAAGTATATTTGATGCTGTTTACATATAGAAGTAAAAACCCATGGTATAACAGTGTATTCACATTGAATACAAGTATATTTGATGCTGTTTACATATAAGTAAAAACTCATGGTATAACAGTATATCACATTGAATACAAGTATATTCCATGCAGTTTACATATAGAAGTAAAAACTCATGGTATAACAGTGTATTCACATTGAATACAAGTATATTCCATCAGTTTACATATAGAATAAAACTCATGTATAACAGTGTATTCACATTGAATACAAGTATATTCGATGCTGTTTACATATAGAAGTAAAAACTCATGGTATAACAGTGTATTCACATTGAATACAAGTATATTTGATGCTGTTTACATATAGAAGTAAAAACTCATGGTATAACAGTGTATTCACATTGAATACAAGTATATTTGATGCTGTTTACATATAGAAGTAAAAACTCATGGTATAACAGTGTATTCACATTGAATACAAGTATATTCCATGCAGTTTACATATAGAAGTAAAAACTCATGGTATAACAGTGTATTCACATTGAATACAAGTATATTCCATGATGCTGTTTACATATAGAAGTAAAAACTCATGGTATAACAGTGTATTCACATTGAATACAAGTATATTTGATGCTGTTTACATATAAAAGTAAAAACTCATGGTATAACAGTGTATTCACATTGAATACAAGTATATTTGATGCTGTTTACATATAGAAGTAAAAACTCATGGTATAACAGTGTATTCACATTGAATACAAGTATATTCCATGCAGTTTACATATAGAAGTAAAAACTCATGGTATAACAGTGTATTCACATTGAATACAAGTATATTTGATGCTGTTTACATATAGAAGTAAAAACTCATGGTATAACAGTGTATTCACATTGAATACAAGTATATTTGATGCTGTTTACATATAGAAGTAAAAACTCATGGTATAACAGTGTATTCACATTGAATACAAGTATATTCGATGCAGTTTACATATAGAAGTAAAAACTCATGGTATAACAGTGTATTCACATTGAATACAAGTATATTTGATGCAGTTTACATATAGAAGTAAAAACTCATGGTATAACAGTGTATTCACATTGAATACAAGTATATTTGATGCTGTTTACATATAGAAGTAAAAACTCATGGTATAACAGTGTATTCACATTGAATACAAGTATATTTAATGCAGTTTACATATAGAAGTAAAAACTCATGGTATAACAGTGTATTCACATTGAATACAAGTATATTTCATGCAGTTTACATATAGAAGTAAAAACTCATGGTATAACAGTGTATTCACATTGAATACAAGTATATTCCATGCAGTTTACATATAGAAGAATAAAAACTCATGGTATAACAGTGTATTCACATTGAATACAAGTATATTTGATGCAGTTTACATATAGAAGTAAAAACTCATGGTATAACAGTGTATTCACATTGAATACAAGTATATTTGATGCTGTTTACATATAGAAGTAAAAATTCATGGTATAACAGTGTATTCACATTGAATACAAGTATATTCCATGCAGTTTACATATAGAAGTAAAAACTCATGGTATAACAGTGTATTCACATTGAATACAAGTATATTTGATGCTGTTTACATTATAGAAGTAAAAACTCATGGTATAACAGTGTATTCACATTGAATACAAGTATATTTTATGCAGTTTACATATAGAAGTAAAAACTCATGGTATAACAGTGTATTCACATTGAATACAAGTATATTTGATGCTGTTTACATATAGAAGTAAAAACTCATGGTATAACAGTGTATTCACATTGAATACAAGTATATTCCATGCAGTTTACATATAGAAGTAAAAACTCATGGTATAACAGTGTATTCACATTGAATACAAGTATATTTGATGCTGTTTACATTATAGAAGTAAAAACTCATGGTATAACAGTGTATTCACATTGAATACAAGTATATTTTATGCAGTTTACATATAGAAGTAAAAACTCATGGTATAACAGTGTATTCACATTGAATACAAGTATATTTGATGCTGTTTACATATAGAAGTAAAAACTCATGGTATAACAGTGTATTCGCATTGAATACAAGTATATTCCATGCAGTTTACATATAGAAGTAAAAACTCATGGTATAACAGTGTATTCACATTGAATACAAGTATATTCCATGCAGTTTACATATAGAAGTAAAAACTCATGGTATAACAGTGTATTCACATTGAATACAAGTATATTTGATGCTGTTTACATATAGAAGTAAAAAACTCATGGTATAACAGTGTATTCACATTGAATACAAGTATATTTGATGCTGTTTACATATAGAAGTAAAAACTCATGGTATAACAGTGTATTCACATTGAATACAAGTATATTTGATGCAGTATACATATAGAAGTAAAAACTCATGGTATAACAGTGTATTCACATTGAATACAAGTATATTTGATGCAGTTTACATATAGAAGTAAAAACTCATGGTATAACAGTGTATTCACATTGAATACAAGTATATTCCATGCAGTTTACATATAGAAGTAAAAACTCATGGTATAACAGTGTATTCACATTGAATACAAGTATATTTGATGCTGTTTACATATAGAAGTAAAAACTCATGGTATAACAGTGTATTCACATTGAATACAAGTATATTCCATGCAGTTTACATATAGAAGTAAAAACTCATGGTATAACAGTGTATTCACATTGAATACAAGTATATTTGCATGCTGTTTACATATAGAAGTAAAAACTCATGGTATAAAACAGTGTATTCACATTGAATACAAGTATATTTGATGCTGTTTACATATAGAAGTAAAAACTCATGGTATAACAGTGTATTCACATTGAATACAAGTATATTTGATGCAGTTTACATATAGAAGTAAAAACTCATGGTATAACAGTGTATTCACATTGAATACAAGTATATTTGATGCAGTTTACATATAGAAGTAAAAACTCATGGTATAACAGTGTATTCACATTGAATACAAGTATATTCCATGCAGTTTACATATAGAAGTAAAAACTCATGGTATAACAGTGTATTCACATTGAATACAAGTATATTTGATGCTGTTTACATATAGAAGTAAAAACTCATGGATATAACAGTGTATTCACATTGAATACAAGTATATTTGATGCTGTTTACATATAGAAGTAAAAACTCATGGTATAACAGTGTATTTACATTGAATACAAGTATATTCCATGCAGTTTACATATAGAAGTAAAAACTCATGGTATAACAGTGTATTCACATTGAATACAAGTATATTTGATGCTGTTTACATATAGAAGTAAAAACTCATGGTATAACAGTGTATTCACATTGAATACAAGTATATTTGATGCAGTTTACATATAGAAGTAAAAACTCATGGTATAACAGTGTATTCACATTGAATACAAGTATATTTGATGCTGTTTACATATAGAAGTAAAAACTCATGGTATAACAGTGTATTCACATTGAATACAAGTATATTTGATGCAGTTTACATATAGAAGTAAAAACTCATGGTATAACAGTGTATTCACATTGAATACAAGTATATTTGATGCAGTTTACATATAGAAGTAAAAACTCATGGTATAACAGTGTATTCACATTGAATACAAGTATATTTGATGCAGTTTACATATAGAAGTAAAAACTCATGGTATAACAGTGTATTCACATTGAATACAAGTATATTTGATGCAGTTTACATATAGAAGTAAAAACTCATGGTATAACAGTGTATTCACATTGAATACAAGTATATTTGATGCTGTTTACATATAGAAGTAAAAACTCATGGTATAACAGTGTATTCACATTGAATACAAGTATATTCCATGCAGTTTACATATAGAAGTAAAAACTCATGGTATAACAGTGTATTCACATTGAATACAAGTATATTTGATGCTGTTTACATATAGAAGTAAAAACTCATGGTATAACAGTGTATTCACATTGAATACAAGTATATTTGATGCTGTTTACATATAGAAGTAAAAAACTCATGGTATAACAGTGTATTCACATTGAATACAAGTATATTCCATGCAGTTTACATATAGAAGTAAAAACTCATGGTATAACAGTGTATTCACATTGAATACAAGTATATTTGATGCTGTTTACATATAGAAGTAAAAACTCATGGTATAACAGTGTATTCACATTGAATGCAAGTATATTATGATGCAGTATACATATAGAAGTAAAAACTCATGGTATAACAGTGTATTCACATTGAATACAAGTATATTTGATGCTGTTTACATATAGAAGTAAAAACTCATGGTATAACAGTGTATTCACATTGAATACAAGTATATTCCATGCAGTTTACATATAGAAGTAAAAACTCATGGTATAACAGTGTATTCACATTGAATACAAGTATATTTGATGCTGTTTACATATAGAAGTAAAAACTCATGGTATAACAGTGTATTCACATTGAATACAAGTATATTTGATGCAGTTTACATATAGAAGTAAAAACTCATGGTATAACAGTGTATTCACATTGAATACAAGTATATTTGATGCAGTTTATATATAGAAGTAAAAACTCATGGTATAACAGTGTATTCACATTGAATACAAGTATATTTGATGCTGTTTACATATAGAAGTAAAAACTCATGGTATAACAGTGTATTCACATTGAATACAAGTATATTTGATGCAGTTTACATATAGAAATAAAAACTCATGGTATAACAGTGTATTCACATTGAATACAAGTATATTTGATGCTGTTTACATATAGAAGTAAAAACTCATGGTATAACAGTGTATTCACATTGAATACAAGTATATTTGATGCTGTTTACATATAGAAGTAAAAACTCATGGTATAACAGTGTATTTACATTGAATACAAGTATATTTGATGCTGTTTACATATAGAAGTAAAAACTCATGGTATAACAGTGTATTCACATTGAATACAAGTATATTTGATGCAGTATACATATAGAAGTAAAAACTCATGGTATAACAGTGTATTCACATTGAATACAAGTATATTTGATGCAGTTTACATATAGAAGTAAAAACTCATGGTATAACAGTGTATTCACATTGAATACAAGTATATTTGATGCTGTTTACATATAGAAGTAAAAACTCATGGTATAACAGTGTATTCACATTGAATACAAGTATATTTGATGCAGTATACATATAGAAGTAAAAACTCATGGTATAACAGTGTATTCACATTGAATACAAGTATATTTGATGCAGTTTACATATAGAAGTAAAAACTCATGGTATAACAGTGTATTCACATTGAATACAAGTATATTTGATGCAGTTTACATATAGAAGTAAAAACTCATGGTATAACAGTGTATTCACATTGAATACAAGTATATTCCATGCAGTTTACATATAGAAGTAAAAACTCATGGTATAACAGTGTATTCACATTGAATACAAGTATATTCCATGCAGTTTACATATAGAAGTAAAAACTCATGGTATAACAGTGTATTCACATTGAATACAAGTATATTTGATGCAGTTTACATATAGAAGTAAAAACTCATGGTATAACAGTGTATTCACATTGAATACAAGTATATTTGATGCTGTTTACATATAGAAGTAAAAACTCATGGTATAACAGTGTATTCACATTGAATACAAGTATATTTGATGCAGTTTACATATAGAAGTAAAAACTCATGGTATAACATGTATTCACATTGAGTACAAGTATATTTGATGCAGTTTACATATAGAAGTAAAAACTCATGGTATAACAGTGTATTCACATTGAATACAAGTATATTTAATGCAGTTTACATATAGAAGTAAAAACTCATGGTATAACAGTGTATTCACATTGAATACAAGTATATTCCATGCAGTTTACATATAGAAGTAAAAACTCATGGTATAACAGTGTATTCACATTGAATACAAGTATATTTGATGCAGTTTACATATAGAAGTAAAAACTCATGGTATAACAGTGTATTCACATTGAATACAAGTATATTTGATGCAGTTTACATATAGAAGTAAAAACTCATGGTATAACAGTGTATTCACATTGAATACAAGTATATTTGATGCAGTTTACATATAGAAGTAAAAACTCATGGTATAACAGTGTATTCACATTGAATACAAGTATATTTCATGCAGTTTACATATAGAAGTAAAAACTCATGGTATAACAGTGTATTCACATTGAATACAAGTATATTTGATGCAGTTTACATATAGAAGTAAAAACTCATGGTATAACAGTGTATTCACATTGAATACAAGTATATTTGATGCAGTTTACATATAGAAGTAAAAACTCATGGTATAACAGTGTATTCACATTGAATACAAGTATATTTGATGCAGTTTACATATAGAAGTAAAAACTCATGGTATAACAGTGTATTCACATTGAATACAAGTATATTTGATGCTGTTTACATATAGAAGTAAAAACTCATGGTATAACAGTGTATTCACATTGAATACAAGTATATTTGATGCAGTTTACATATAGAAGTAAAAACTCATGGTATAACAGTGTATTCACATATGAATACAAGTATATTTGTTGCAGTATACATATAGAAGTAAAAACTCATGGTATAACAGTGTATTCACATTGAATACAAGTATATTTGATGCAGTATACATATAGAAGTAAAAACTCATGGTATAACAGTGTATTCACATTGAATACAAGTATATTTGATGCAGTTTACATATAGAAGTAAAAACTCATGGTATAACAGTGTATTCACATTGAATACAAGTATATTTGATGCAGTATACATATAGAAGTAAAAACTCATGGTATAACAGTGTATTCACATTGAATACAAGTATATTTGATGCAGTTTACATATAGAAGTAAAAACTCATGGTATAACAGTGTATTCACATTGAATACAAGTATATTTGATGCAGTTTACATATAGAAGTAAAAACTCATGGTATAACAGTGTATTCACATTGAATACAAGTATATTTGATGCTGTTTACATATAGAAGTAAAAACTCATGGTATAACAGTGTATTCACATTGAATACAAGTATATTTGATGCTGTTTACATATAGAAGTAAAAACTCATGGTATAACAGTGTATTCACATTGAATACAAGTATATTTGATGCAGTTTACATATAGAAGTAAAAACTCATGGTATAACAGTGTATTCACATTGAATACAAGTATATTTGATGCAGTTTACATATAGAAGTAAAAACTCATGGTATAACAGTGTATTCACATTGAATACAAGTATATTTGATGCAGTATACATATAGAAGTAAAAACTCATGGTATAACAGTGTATTCACATATATACAAGTATATTTGTTGCAGTATACATATAGAAGTAAAAACTCATGGTATAACAGTGTATTCACATTGAATACAAGTATATTTGATGCAGTATACATATAGAAGTAAAAACTCATGGTATAACAGTGTATTCACATTGAATACAAGTATATTTGATGCAGTTTACATATAGAAGTAAAAACTCATGGTATAACAGTGTATTCACATTGAATACAAGTATATTTGATGCAGTATACATATAGAAGTAAAAACTCATGGTATAACAGTGTATTCACATTGAATACAAGTATATTTGATGCAGTTTACATATAGAAGTAAAAACTCATGGTATAACAGTGTATTCACATTGAATACAAGTATATTTGATGCAGTTTACATATAGAAGTAAAAACTCATGGTATAACAGTGTATTCACATTGAATACAAGTATATTTGATGCAGTTTACATATAGAAGTAAAAACTCATGGTATAACAGTGTATTCACATTGAATACAAGTATATTTGATGCAGTTTACATATAGAAGTAAAAACTCATGGTATAACAGTGTATTCACATTGAATACAAGTATATTTGATGCAGTTTACATATAGAAGTAAAAACTCATGGTATAACAGTGTATTCACATTGAATACAAGTATATTTGATGCAGTATACATATAGAAGTAAAAACTCATGGTATAACAGTGTATTCACATTGAATACAAGTATATTTGATGCAGTATACATATAGAAGTAAAAACTCATGGTATAACAGTGTATTCACATTGAATACAAGTATATTTGATGCTGTTTACATATAGAAGTAAAAACTCATGGTATAACAGTGTATTCACATTGAATACAAGTATATTTGATGCAGTTTACATATAGAAGTAAAAACTCATGGTATAACAGTGTATTCACATTGAATACAAGTATATTTGATGCAGTTTACATATAGAAGTAAAAACTCATGGTATAACAGTGTATTCACATTGAATACAAGTATATTTGATGCAGTTTACATATAGAAGTAAAAACTCATGGTATAACAGTGTATTCACATTGAATACAAGTATATTTGATGCAGTATACATATAGAAGTAAAAACTCATGGTATAACAGTATATTCACATATATACAAGTATATTTGTTGCAGTATACATATAGAAGTAAAAACTCATGGTATAACAGTGTATTCACATTGAATACAAGTATATTTCATGCAGTATACATATAGAAGTAAAAACTCATGGTATAACAGTGTATTCACATTGAATACAAGTATATTTGATGCAGTTTACATATAGAAGTAAAAACTCATGGTATAACAGTGTATTCTCATTTAATACAAGTATATTTGATGCAGTATACATATAGAAGTAAAAACTCATGGTATAACAGTGTATTCACATTGAATACAAGTATATTTGATGCAGTTTACATATAGAAGTAAAAACTCATGGTATAACAGTGTATTCACATTGAATACAAGTATATTTGATGCAGTTTACATATAGAAGTAAAAACTCATGGTATAACAGTGTATTCACATTGAATACAAGTATATTTGATGCAGTTTACATATAGAAGTAAAAACTCATGGTATAACAGTGTATTCACATTGAATACAAGTATATTTGATGCAGTATACATATAGAAGTAAAAACTCATGGTATAACAGTGTATTCACATTGAATACAAGTATATTTGATGCAGTATACATATAGAAGTAAAAACTCATGGTATAACAGTGTATTCACATATGAATACAAGTATATTTGTTGCAGTATACATATAGAAGTAAAAACTCATGGTATAACAGTGTATTCACATTGAATACAAGTATATTTGATGCAGTATACATATAGAAGTAAAAACTCATGGTATAACAGTGTATTCACATTGAATACAAGTATATTTGATGCAGTATTTACATATAGAAGTAAAAACTCATGGTATAACAGTGTATTCACATTGAATACAAGTATATTTGATGCAGTTTAATACATATAGAAGTAAAAACTCATGGTATAACAGTGTATTCACATTGAATACAAGTATATTTGATGCAGTTTACATATAGAAGTAAAAACTCATGGTATAACAGTGTATTCACATTGAATACAAGTATATTTGATGCAGTTTACATATAGAAGTAAAAACTCATGGTATAACAGTGTATTCACATTGAATACAAGTATATTTGATGCTGTTTACATATAGAAGTAAAAACTCATGGTATAACAGTGTATTCACATTGAATACAAGTATATTTGATGCAGTATACATATAGAAGTAAAAACTCATGGTATAACAGTGTATTCACATTGAATACAAGTATATTTGATGCAGTATACATATAGAAGTAAAAACTCATGGTATAACAGTGTATTCACATTGAATACAAGTATATTTGATGCAGTTTACATATAGAAGTAAAAACTCATGGTATAACAGTGTATTCACATTGAATACAAGTATATTTGATGCAGTTTACATATAGAAGTAAAAACTCATGGTATAACAGTGTATTCACATTGAATACAAGTATATTTGATGCAGTTTACATATAGAAGTAAAAACTCATGGTATAACAGTGTATTCACATTGAATACAAGTATATTTGATGCAGTTTACATATAGAAGTAAAAACTCATGGTATAACAGTGTATTCACATTGAATACAAGTATATTTGATGCAGTTTACATATAGAAGTAAAAACTCATGGTATAACAGTGTATTCACATTGAATACAAGTATATTTGATGCAGTATACATATAGAAGTAAAAACTCATGGTATAACAGTGTATTCACATTGAATACAAGTATATTTGATGCAGTATACATATAGAAGTAAAAACTCATGGTATAACAGTGTATTCACATATGAATACAAGTATATTTGTTGCAGTATACATATAGAAGTAAAAACTCATGGTATAACAGTGTATTCACATTGAATACAAGTATATTTGATGCAGTATACATATAGAAGTAAAAACTCATGGTATAACAGTGTATTCACATTGAATACAAGTATATTTGATGCAGTTTACATATAGAAGTAAAAACTCATGGTATAACAGTGTATTCACATTGAATACAAGTATATTTGATGCAGTTTACATATAGAAGTAAAAACTCATGGTATAACAGTGTATTCACATTGAATACAAGTATATTTGATGCAGTTTACATATAGAAGTAAAAACTCATGGTATAACAGTGTATTCACATTGAATACAAGTATATTTGATGCAGTTTACATATAGAAGTAAAAACTCATGGTATAACAGTGTATTCACATTGAATACAAGTATATTTGATGCAGTTTACATATAGAAGTAAAAACTCATGGTATAACAGTGTATTCACATTGAATACAAGTATATTTGATGCAGTATACATATAGAAGTAAAAACTCATGGTATAACAGTGTATTCACATATGAATACAAGTATATTTGATGCAGTTTACATATAGAAGTAAAAACTCATGGTATAACAGTGTATTCACATTGAATACAAGTATATTTGATGCAGTTTACATATAGAAGTAAAAACTCATGGTATAACAGTGTATTCACATATGAATACAAGTATATTTGATGCAGTTTACATATAGAAGTAAAAACTCATGGTATAACAGTGTATTCACATTGAATACAAGTATATTTGATGCAGTATACATATAGAAGTAAAAACTCATGGTATAACAGTGTATTCACATTGAATACAAGTATATTTGATGCAGTTTACATATAGAAGTAAAAACTCATGGTATAACAGTGTATTCACATTGAATACAAGTATATTTGATGCAGTATACATATAGAAGTAAAAACTCATGGTATAACAGTGTATTCACATTGAATACAAGTATATTCCATGTTTATTTTATATAGAAGTAAAAACTCATGGTATAACAGTGTATTCACATTGAATACAAGTATATTTGATGCAGTTTACATATAGAAGTAAAAACTCATGGTATAACAAGTGTATTCACATTGAATACAAGTATATTTGATGCAGTTTACATATAGAAGTAAAAACTCATGGTATAACAGTGTATTCACATTGAATACAAGTATATTTGATGCAGTTTACATATAGAAGTAAAAACTCATGGTATAACAGTGTATTCACATTGAATACAAGTATATTCCATGCAGTTTACATATAGAAGTAAAAACTCATGGTATAACAGTGTATTCACATTGAATACAAGTATATTTGATGCAGTTTACATATAGAAGTAAAAACTCATGGTATAACAGTGTATTCACATTGAATACAAGTATATTTGATGCAGTTTACATATAGAAGTAAAAACTCATGGTATAACAGTGTATTCACATTGAATACAAGTATATTTGATGCAGTTTACATATAGAAGTAAAAACTCATGGTATAACAGTGTATTCACATTGAATACAAGTATATTCCTTGATGCAGTTTACATATAGAAGTAAAAACTCATGGTATAACAGTGTATTCACATTGAATACAAGTATATTTGATGCAGTTTACATATAGAAGTAAAAACTCATGGTATAACAGTGTATTCACATTGAATACAAGTATATTTGATGCAGTTTACATATAGAAGTAAAAACTCATGGTATAACAGTGTATTCACATTGAATACAAGTATATTTGATGCAGTTTACATATAGAAGTAAAAACTCATGGTATAACAGTGTATTCACATTGAATACAAGTATATTTGATGCAGTTTACATATAGAAGTAAAAACTCATGGTATAACAGTGTATTCACATTGAATACAAGTATATTTGATGCAGTATACATATAGAAGTAAAAACTCATGGTATAACAGTGTATTCACATTGAATACAAGTATATTTGATGCAGTTTACATATAGAAGTAAAAACTCATGGTATAACAGTGTATTCACATATGAATACAAGTATATTTGATGCAGTATACATATAGAAGTAAAAACTCATGGTATAACAGTGTATTCACATTGAATACAAGTATATTTGATGCAGTTTACATATAGAAGTAAAAACTCATGGTATAACAGTGTATTCACATATGAATACAAGTATATTTGATGCAGTATACATATAGAAGTAAAAACTCATGGTATAACAGTGTATTCACATTGAATACAAGTATATTTGATGCAGTTTACATATAGAAGTAAAAACTCATGGTATAACAGTGTATTCACATTGAATACAAGTATATTTGATGCAGTTTACATATAGAAGTAAAAACTCATGGTATAACAGTGTATTCACATTGAATACAAGTATATTTGATGCAGTTTACATATAGAAGTAAAAACTCATGGTATAACAGTGTATTCACATTGAATACAAGTATATTTGATGCAGTTTACATATAGAAGTAAAAACTCATGGTATAACAGTGTATTCACATTGAATACAAGTATATTTGATGCAGTTTACATATAGAAGTAAAAACTCATGGTATAACAGTGTATTCACATTGAATACAAGTATATTTGATGCAGTTTACATATAGAAGTAAAAACTCATGGTATAACAGTGTATTCACATTGAATACAAGTATATTTGATGCAGTTTACATATAGAAGTAAAAACTCATGGTATAACAGTGTATTCACATTGAATACAAGTATATTTGATGCAGTTTACATATAGAAGTAAAAACTCATGGTATAACAGTGTATTCACATTGAATACAAGTATATTTGATGCAGTTTACATATAGAAGTAAAAACTCATGGTATAACAGTGTATTCACATTGAATACAAGTATATTCCATGCAGTTTACATATAGAAGTAAAAACTCATGGTATAACAGTGTATTCACATTGAATACAAGTATATTTGATGCTGTTTACATATAGAAGTAAAAACTCATGGTATAACAGTGTATTCACATTGAATACAAGTATATTTGATGCAGTTTACATATAGAAGTAAAAACTCATGGTATAACAGTGTATTCACATTGAATACAAGTATATTTGATGCAGTTTACATATAGAAGTAAAAACTCATGGTATAACAGTGTATTCACATTGAATACAAGTATATTTGATGCAGTTTACATATAGAAGTAAAAACTCATGGTATAACAGTGTATTCACATTGAATACAAGTATATTTGATGCAGTTTACATATAGAAGTAAAAACTCATGGTATAACAGTGTATTCACATTGAATACAAGTATATTTGATGCAGTTTACATATAGAAGTAAAAACTCATGGTATAACAGTGTATTCACATTGAATACAAGTATATTTGATGCAGTTTACATATAGAAGTAAAAACTCATGGTATAACAGTGTATTCACATTGAATACAAGTATATTTGATGCAGTTTACATATAGAAGTAAAAACTCATGGTATAACAGTGTATTCACATATGAATACAAGTATATTTGATGCAGTTTACATATAGAAGTAAAAACTCATGGTATAACAGTGTATTCACATTGAATACAAGTATATTTGATGCAGTTTACATATAGAAGTAAAAACTCATGGTATAACAGTGTATTCACATTGAATACAAGTATATTTGATGCAGTTTACATATAGAAGTAAAAACTCATGGTATAACAGTGTATTCACATTGAATACAAGTATATTTGATGCAGTTTACATATAGAAGTAAAAACTCATGGTATAACAGTGTATTCACATTGAATACAAGTATATTTGATGCAGTTTACATATAGAAGTAAAAACTCATGGTATAACAGTGTATTCACATTGAATACAAGTATATTTGATGCAGTTTACATATAGAAGTAAAAACTCATGGTATAACAGTGTATTCACATTGAATACAAGTATATTTGATGCTGTTTACATATAGAAGTAAAAACTCATGGTATAACAGTGTATTCACATTGAATACAAGTATATTTGATGCAGTTTACATATAGAAGTAAAAACTCATGGTATAACAGTGTATTCACATTGAATACAAGTATATTTGATGCAGTTTACATATAGAAGTAAAAACTCATGGTATAACAGTGTATTCACATATGAATACAAGTATATTTGATGCAGTTTACATATAGAAGTAAAAACTCATGGTATAACAGTGTATTCACATTGAATACAAGTATATTTGATGCAGTTTACATATAGAAGTAAAAACTCATGGTATAACAGTGTATTCACATTGAATACAAGTATATTTGATGCAGTTTACATATAGAAGTAAAAACTCATGGTATAACAGTGTATTCACATTGAATACAAGTATATTTGATGCTGTTTACATATAGAAGTAAAAACTCATGGTATAACAGTGTATTCACATTGAATACAAGTATATTTGATGCTGTTTACATATAGAAGTAAAAACTCATGGTATAACAGTGTATTCACATTGAATACAAGTATATTTGATGCAGTTTACATATAGAAGTAAAAACTCATGGTATAACAGTGTATTCACATTGAATACAAGTATATTTGATGCAGTTTACATATAGAAGTAAAAACTCATGGTATAACAGTGTATTCACATTGAATACAAGTATATTTGATGCTGTTTACATATAGAAGTAAAAACTCATGGTATAACAGTGTATTCACATTGAATACAAGTATATTTGATGCTGTTTACATATAGAAGTAAAAACTCATGGTATAACAGTGTATTCACATTGAATACAAGTATATTTGATGCAGTTTACATATAGAAGTAAAAACTCATGGTATAACAGTGTATTCACATTGAATACAAGTATATTTGATGCTGTTTACATATAGAAGTAAAAACTCATGGTATAACAGTGTATTCACATTGAATACAAGTATATTTGATGCTGTTTACATATAGAAGTAAAAACTCATGGTATAACAGTGTATTCACATTGAATACAAGTATATTTGATGCAGTTTACATATAGAAGTAAAAACTCATGGTATAACAGTGTATTCACATTGAATACAAGTATATTTGATGCTGTTTACATATAGAAGTAAAAACTCATGGTATAACAGTGTATTCACATATGAATACAAGTATATTTGATGCAGTTTACATATAGAAGTAAAAACTCATGGTATAACAGTGTATTCACATTGAATACAAGTATATTTCATGCAGTTTACATATAGAAGTAAAAACTCATGGTATAACAGTGTATTCACATTGAATACAAGTATATTTGATGCAGTTTACATATAGAAGTAAAAACTCATGGTATAACAGTGTATTCACATATGAATACAAGTATATTTGATGCAGTTTACATATAGAAGTAAAAACTCATGGTATAACAGTGTATTCACATTGAATACAAGTATATTTGATGCAGTTTACATATAGAAGTAAAAACTCATGGTATAACAGTGTATTCACATTGAATACAAGTATATTTGATGCTGTTTACATATAGAAGTAAAAACTCATGGTATAACAGTGTATTCACATTGAATACAAGTATATTTGATGCTGTTTACATATAGAAGTAAAAACTCATGGTATAACAGTGTATTCACATTGAATACAAGTATATTTGATGCTGTTTACATATAGAAGTAAAAACTCATGGTATAACAGTGTATTCACATTGAATACAAGTATATTTGATGCAGTTTACATATAGAAGTAAAAACTCATGGTATAACAGTGTATTCACATTGAATACAAGTATATTTGATGCTGTTTACATATAGAAGTAAAAACTCATGGTATAACAGTGTATTCACATTGAATACAAGTATATTTGATGCAGTTTACATATAGAAGTAAAAACTCATGGTATAACAGTGTATTCACATTGAATACAAGTATATTTGATGCTGTTTACATATAGAAGTAAAAACTCATGGTATAACAGTGTATTCACATTGAATACAAGTATATTTGATGCAGTTTACATATAGAAGTAAAAACTCATGGTATAACAGTGTATTCACATATGAATACAAGTATATTTGATGCAGTTTACATATAGAAGTAAAAACTCATGGTATAACAGTGTATTCACATTGAATACAAGTATATTTGATGCAGTTTACATATAGAAGTAAAAACTCATGGTATAACAGTGTATTCACATTGAATACAAGTATATTTGATGCTGTTTACATATAGAAGTAAAAACTCATGGTATAACAGTGTATTCACATTGAATACAAGTATATTTGATGCTGTTTACATATAGAAGTAAAAACTCATGGTATAACAGTGTATTCACATTGAATACAAGTATATTTGATGCTGTTTACATATAGAAGTAAAAACTCATGGTATAACAGTGTATTCACATTGAATACAAGTATATTTGATGCAGTTTACATATAGAAGTAAAAACTCATGGTATAACAGTGTATTCACATTGAATACAAGTATATTTGATGCTGTTTACATATAGAAGTAAAAACTCATGGTATAACAGTGTATTCACATTGAATACAAGTATATTTGATGCAGTTTACATATAGAAGTAAAAACTCATGGTATAACAGTGTATTCACATTGAATACAAGTATATTTGATGCAGTTTACATATAGAAGTAAAAACTCATGGTATAACAGTGTATTCACATTGAATACAAGTATATTTGATGCTGTTTACATATAGAAGTAAAAACTCATGGTATAACAGTGTATTCACATTGAATACAAGTATATTTGATGCTGTTTACATATAGAAGTAAAAACTCATGGTATAACAGTGTATTCACATTGAATACAAGTATATTTGATGCTGTTTACATATAGAAGTAAAAACTCATGGTATAACAGTGTATTCACATTGAATACAAGTATATTTGATGCAGTTTACATATAGAAGTAAAAACTCATGGTATAACAGTGTATTCACATTGAATACAAGTATATTTGATGCTGTTTACATATAGAAGTAAAAACTCATGGTATAACAGTGTATTCACATTGAATACAAGTATATTTGATGCTGTTTACATATAGAAGTAAAAACTCATGGTATAACAGTGTATTCACATTGAATACAAGTATATTTGATGCTGTTTACATATAGAAGTAAAAACTCATGGTATAACAGTGTATTCACATTGAATACAAGTATATTTGATGCAGTATACATATAGAAGTAAAAACTCATGGTATAACAGTGTATTCACATATGAATACAAGTATATTTGATGCAGTTTACATATAGAAGTAAAAACTCATGGTATAACAGTGTATTCACATTGAATACAAGTATATTTGATGCAGTTTACATATAGAAGTAAAAACTCATGGTATAACAGTGTATTCACATTGAATACAAGTATATTTGATGCTGTTTACATATAGAAGTAAAAACTCATGGTATAACAGTGTATTCACATTGAATACAAGTATATTTGATGCTGTTTACATATAGAAGTAAAAACTCATGGTATAACAGTGTATTCACATTGAATACAAGTATATTTGATGCTGTTTACATATAGAAGTAAAAACTCATGGTATAACAGTGTATTCACATTGAATACAAGTATATTTGATGCAGTTTACATATAGAAGTAAAAACTCATGGTATAACAGTGTATTCACATTGAATACAAGTATATTTGATGCTGTTTACATATAGAAGTAAAAACTCATGGTATAACAGTGTATTCACATTGAATACAAGTATATTTGATGCAGTTTACATATAGAAGTAAAAACTCATGGTATAACAGTGTATTCACATTGAATACAAGTATATTTGATGCAGTATACATATAGAAGTAAAAACTCATGGTATAACAGTGTATTCACATATGAATACAAGTATATTTGATGCAGTTTACATATAGAAGTAAAAACTCATGGTATAACAGTGTATTCACATTGAATACAAGTATATTTGATGCAGTTTACATATAGAAGTAAAAACTCATGGTATAACAGTGTATTCACATTGAATACAAGTATATTTGATGCTGTTTACATATAGAAGTAAAAACTCATGGTATAACAGTGTATTCACATTGAATACAAGTATATTTGATGCTGTTTACATATAGAAGTAAAAACTCATGGTATAACAGTGTATTCACATTGAATACAAGTATATTTGATGCTGTTTACATATAGAAGTAAAAACTCATGGTATAACAGTGTATTCACATTGAATACAAGTATATTTGATGCAGTTTACATATAGAAGTAAAAACTCATGGTATAACAGTGTATTCACATTGAATACAAGTATATTTGATGCTGTTTACATATAGAAGTAAAAACTCATGGTATAACAGTGTATTCACATTGAATACAAGTATATTTGATGCTGTTTACATATAGAAGTAAAAACTCATGGTATAACAGTGTATTCACATTGAATACAAGTATATTTGATGCAGTATACATATAGAAGTAAAAACTCATGGTATAACAGTGTATTCACATTGAATACAAGTATATTTGATGCTGTTTACATATAGAAGTAAAAACTCATGGTATAACAGTGTATTCACATTGAATACAAGTATATTTGATGCAGTTTACATATAGAAGTAAAAACTCATGGTATAACAGTGTATTCACATTGAATACAAGTATATTTGATGCAGTTTACATATAGAAGTAAAAACTCATGGTATAACAGTGTATTCACATTGAATACAAGTATATTTGATGCTGTTTACATATAGAAGTAAAAACTCATGGTATAACAGTGTATTCACATTGAATACAAGTATATTTGATGCTGTTTACATATAGAAGTAAAAACTCATGGTATAACAGTGTATTCACATTGAATACAAGTATATTTGATGCAGTTTACATATAGAAGTAAAAACTCATGGTATAACAGTGTATTCACATATGAATACAAGTATATTTGATGCAGTTTACATATAGAAGTAAAAACTCATGGTATAACAGTGTATTCACATTGAATACAAGTATATTTGATGCAGTTTACATATAGAAGTAAAAACTCATGGTATAACAGTGTATTCACATTGAATACAAGTATATTTGATGCTGTTTACATATAGAAGTAAAAACTCATGGTATAACAGTGTATTCACATTGAATACAAGTATATTTGATGCTGTTTACATATAGAAGTAAAAACTCATGGTATAACAGTGTATTCACATTGAATACAAGTATATTTGATGCTGTTTACATATAGAAGTAAAAACTCATGGTATAACAGTGTATTCACATTGAATACAAGTATATTTGATGCAGTTTACATATAGAAGTAAAAACTCATGGTATAACAGTGTATTCACATTGAATACAAGTATATTTGATGCTGTTTACATATAGAAGTAAAAACTCATGGTATAACAGTGTATTCACATTGAATACAAGTATATTTGATGCAGTTTACATATAGAAGTAAAAACTCATGGTATAACAGTGTATTCACATTGAATACAAGTATATTTGATGCAGTTTACATATAGAAGTAAAAACTCATGGTATAACAGTGTATTCACATTGAATACAAGTATATTTGATGCTGTTTACATATAGAAGTAAAAACTCATGGTATAACAGTGTATTCACATTGAATACAAGTATATTTGATGCTGTTTACATATAGAAGTAAAAACTCATGGTATAACAGTGTATTCACATTGAATACAAGTATATTTGATGCTGTTTACATATAGAAGTAAAAACTCATGGTATAACAGTGTATTCACATTGAATACAAGTATATTTGATGCAGCATACATATAGAAGTAAAAACTCATGGTATAACAGTATATTCACATATATACAAGTATATTTGATGCAGTTTACATATAGAAGTAAAAAACTCATGGTATAACAGTGTATTCACATTGAATACAAGTATATTTGATGCAGTTTACATATAGAAGTAAAAACTCATGGTATAACAGTGTATTCACATTGAATACAAGTATATTTGATGCTGTTTACATATAGAAGTAAAAACTCATGGTATAACAGTGTATTCACATTGAATACAAGTATATTTGATGCTGTTTACATATAGAAGTAAAAACTCATGGTATAACAGTGTATTCACATTGAATACAAGTATATTTGATGCTGTTTACATATAGAAGTAAAAACTCATGGTATAACAGTGTATTCACATTGAATACAAGTATATTTGATGCAGTTTACATATAGAAGTAAAAACTCATGGTATAACAGTGTATTCACATTGAATACAAGTATATTTGATGCTGTTTACATATAGAAGTAAAAACTCATGGTATAACAGTGTATTCACATTGAATACAAGTATATTTGATGCAGTTTACATATAGAAGTAAAAACTCATGGTATAACAGTGTATTCACATTGAATACAAGTATATTTGATGCAGTATACATATAGAAGTAAAAACTCATGGTATAACAGTGTATTCACATTGAATACAAGTATATTTGATGCTGTTTACATATAGAAGTAAAAACTCATGGTATAACAGTGTATTCACATTGAATACAAGTATATTTGATGCTGTTTACATATAGAAGTAAAAACTCATGGTATAACAGTGTATTCACATTGAATACAAGTATATTTGATGCTGTTTACATATAGAAGTAAAAACTCATGGTATAACAGTGTATTCACATTGAATACAAGTATATTTGATGCAGTATACATATAGAAGTAAAAACTCATGGTATAACAGTGTATTCACATATGAATACAAGTATATTTGATGCAGTTTACATATAGAAGTAAAAAACTCATGGTATAACAGTGTATTCACATTGAATACAAGTATATTTGATGCAGTTTACATATAGAAGTAAAAACTCATGGTATAACAGTGTATTCACATTGAATACAAGTATATTTGATGCTGTTTACATATAGAAGTAAAAACTCATGGTATAACAGTGTATTCACATTGAATACAAGTATATTTGATGCTGTTTACATATAGAAGTAAAAACTCATGGTATAACAGTGTATTCACATTGAATACAAGTATATTTGATGCTGTTTACATATAGAAGTAAAAACTCATGGTATAACAGTGTATTCACATTGAATACAAGTATATTTGATGCAGTTTACATATAGAAGTAAAAACTCATGGTATAACAGTGTATTCACATTGAATACAAGTATATTTGATGCTGTTTACATATAGAAGTAAAAACTCATGGTATAACAGTGTATTCACATTGAATACAAGTATATTTGATGCAGTTTACATATAGAAGTAAAAACTCATGGTATAACAGTGTATTCACATTGAATACAAGTATATTTGATGCAGTTTACATATAGAAGTAAAAACTCATGGTATAACAGTGTATTCACATATGAATACAAGTATATTTGATGCAGTTTACATATAGAAGTAAAAACTCATGGTATAACAGTGTATTCACATTGAATACAAGTATATTTGATGCAGTTTACATATAGAAGTAAAAACTCATGGTATAACAGTGTATTCACATTGAATACAAGTATATTTGATGCTGTTTACATATAGAAGTAAAAACTCATGGTATAACAGTGTATTCACATTGAATACAAGTATATTTGATGCTGTTTACATATAGAAGTAAAAACTCATGGTATAACAGTGTATTCACATTGAATACAAGTATATTTGATGCTGTTTACATATAGAAGTAAAAACTCATGGTATAACAGTGTATTCACATTGAATACAAGTATATTTGATGCAGTTTACATATAGAAGTAAAAACTCATGGTATAACAGTGTATTCACATTGAATACAAGTATATTTGATGCAGTTTACATATAGAAGTAAAAACTCATGGTATAACAGTGTATTCACATTGAATACAAGTATATTTGATGCTGTTTACATATAGAAGTAAAAACTCATGGTATAACAGTGTATTCACATTGAATACAAGTATATTTGATGCTGTTTACATATAGAAGTAAAAACTCATGGTATAACAGTGTATTCACATTGAATACAAGTATATTTGATGCAGTTTACATATAGAAGTAAAAACTCATGGTATAACAGTGTATTCACATATGAATACAAGTATATTTGATGCAGTTTACATATAGAAGTAAAAACTCATGGTATAACAGTGTATTCACATTGAATACAAGTATATTTGATGCAGTTTACATATAGAAGTAAAAACTCATGGTATAACAGTGTATTCACATTGAATACAAGTATATTTGATGCTGTTTACATATAGAAGTAAAAACTCATGGTATAACAGTGTATTCACATTGAATACAAGTATATTTGATGCTGTTTACATATAGAAGTAAAAACTCATGGTATAACAGTGTATTCACATTGAATACAAGTATATTTGATGCTGTTTACATATAGAAGTAAAAACTCATGGTATAACAGTGTATTCACATTGAATACAAGTATATTTGATGCAGTTTACATATAGAAGTAAAAACTCATGGTATAACAGTGTATTCACATTGAATACAAGTATATTTGATGCTGTTTACATATAGAAGTAAAAACTCATGGTATAACAGTGTATTCACATTGAATACAAGTATATTTGATGCAGTTTACATATAGAAGTAAAAACTCATGGTATAACAGTGTATTCACATTGAATACAAGTATATTTGATGCAGTTTACATATAGAAGTAAAAACTCATGGTATAACAGTGTATTCACATTGAATACAAGTATATTTGATGCTGTTTACATATAGAAGTAAAAACTCATGGTATAACAGTGTATTCACATTGAATACAAGTATATTTGATGCTGTTTACATATAGAAGTAAAAACTCATGGTATAACAGTGTATTCACATTGAATACAAGTATATTTGATGCTGTTTACATATAGAAGTAAAAACTCATGGTATAACAGTGTATTCACATTGAATACAAGTATATTTGATGCAGTATACATATAGAAGTAAAAACTCATGGTATAACAGTGTATTCACATATGAATACAAGTATATTTGATGCAGTTTACATATAGAAGTAAAAACTCATGGTATAACAGTGTATTCACATTGAATACAAGTATATTTGATGCAGTTTACATATAGAAGTAAAAACTCATGGTATAACAGTGTATTCACATTGAATACAAGTATATTTGATGCTGTTTACATATAGAAGTAAAAACTCATGGTATAACAGTGTATTCACATTGAATACAAGTATATTTGATGCTGTTTACATATAGAAGTAAAAACTCATGGTATAACAGTGTATTCACATTGAATACAAGTATATTTGATGCTGTTTACATATAGAAGTAAAAACTCATGGTATAACAGTGTATTCACATTGAATACAAGTATATTTGATGCAGTTTACATATAGAAGTAAAAACTCATGGTATAACAGTGTATTCACATTGAATACAAGTATATTTGATGCTGTTTACATATAGAAGTAAAAACTCATGGTATAACAGTGTATTCACATTGAATACAAGTATATTTGATGCTGTTTACATATAGAAGTAAAAACTCATGGTATAACAGTGTATTCACATTGAATACAAGTATATTTGATGCAGTTTACATATAGAAGTAAAAACTCATGGTATAACAGTGTATTCACATTGAATACAAGTATATTTGATGCAGTTTACATATAGAAGTAAAAACTCATGGTATAACAGTGTATTCACATTGAATACAAGTATATTTGATGCAGTTTACATATAGAAGTAAAAACTCATGGTATAACAGTGTATTCACATTGAATACAAGTATATTTGATGCTGTTTACATATAGAAGTAAAAACTCATGGTATAACAGTGTATTCACATTGAATACAAGTATATTTGATGCTGTTTACATATAGAAGTAAAAACTCATGGTATAACAGTGTATTCACATTGAATACAAGTATATTTGATGCTGTTTACATATAGAAGTAAAAACTCATGGTATAACAGTGTATTCACATTGAATACAAGTATATTTGATGCTGTTTACATATAGAAGTAAAAACTCATGGTATAACAGTGTATTCACATTGAATACAAGTATATTTGATGCTGTTTACATATAGAAGTAAAAACTCATGGTATAACAGTGTATTCACATTGAATACAAGTATATTTGATGCTGTTTACATATAGAAGTAAAAACTCATGGTATAACAGTGTATTCACATTGAATACAAGTATATTTGATGCAGTTTACATATAGAAGTAAAAACTCATGGTATAACAGTGTATTCACATTGAATACAAGTATATTTGATGCTGTTTACATATAGAAGTAAAAACTCATGGTATAACAGTGTATTCACATTGAATACAAGTATATTTGATGCAGTTTACATATAGAAGTAAAAACTCATGGTATAACAGTGTATTCACATTGAATACAAGTATATTTGATGCAGTTTACATATAGAAGTAAAAACTCATGGTATAACAGTGTATTCACATTGAATACAAGTATATTTGATGCTGTTTACATATAGAAGTAAAAACTCATGGTATAACAGTGTATTCACATTGAATACAAGTATATTTGATGCTGTTTACATATAGAAGTAAAAACTCATGGTATAACAGTGTATTCACATTGAATACAAGTATATTTGATGCTGTTTACATATAGAAGTAAAAACTCATGGTATAACAGTGTATTCACATTGAATACAAGTATATTTGATGCAGTTTACATATAGAAGTAAAAACTCATGGTATAACAGTGTATTCACATATGAATACAAGTATATTTGATGCAGTTTACATATAGAAGTAAAAACTCATGGTATAACAGTGTATTCACATTGAATACAAGTATATTTGATGCAGTTTACATATAGAAGTAAAAACTCATGGTATAACAGTGTATTCACATTGAATACAAGTATATTTGATGCTGTTTACATATAGAAGTAAAAACTCATGGTATAACAGTGTATTCACATTGAATACAAGTATATTTGATGCTGTTTACATATAGAAGTAAAAACTCATGGTATAACAGTGTATTCACATTGAATACAAGTATATTTGATGCTGTTTACATATAGAAGTAAAAACTCATGGTATAACAGTGTATTCACATTGAATACAAGTATATTTGATGCAGTTTACATATAGAAGTAAAAACTCATGGTATAACAGTGTATTCACATTGAATACAAGTATATTTGATGCTGTTTACATATAGAAGTAAAAACTCATGGTATAACAGTGTATTCACATTGAATACAAGTATATTTGATGCTGTTTACATATAGAAGTAAAAACTCATGGTATAACAGTGTATTCACATTGAATACAAGTATATTTGATGCAGTTTACATATAGAAGTAAAAACTCATGGTATAACAGTGTATTCACATTGAATACAAGTATATTTGATGCTGTTTACATATAGAAGTAAAAACTCATGGTATAACAGTGTATTCACATTGAATACAAGTATATTTGATGCAGTTTACATATAGAAGTAAAAACTCATGGTATAACAGTGTATTCACATTGAATACAAGTATATTTGATGCAGTTTACATATAGAAGTAAAAACTCATGGTATAACAGTGTATTCACATTGAATACAAGTATATTTGATGCTGTTTACATATAGAAGTAAAAACTCATGGTATAACAGTGTATTCACATTGAATACAAGTATATTTGATGCTGTTTACATATAGAAGTAAAAACTCATGGTATAACAGTGTATTCACATTGAATACAAGTATATTTGATGCAGTTTACATATAGAAGTAAAAACTCATGGTATAACAGTGTATTCACATATGAATACAAGTATATTTGATGCAGTTTACATATAGAAGTAAAAACTCATGGTATAACAGTGTATTCACATTGAATACAAGTATATTTGATGCAGTTTACATATAGAAGTAAAAACTCATGGTATAACAGTGTATTCACATTGAATACAAGTATATTTGATGCTGTTTACATATAGAAGTAAAAACTCATGGTATAACAGTGTATTCACATTGAATACAAGTATATTTGATGCTGTTTACATATAGAAGTAAAAACTCATGGTATAACAGTGTATTCACATTGAATACAAGTATATTTGATGCTGTTTACATATAGAAGTAAAAACTCATGGTATAACAGTGTATTCACATTGAATACAAGTATATTTGATGCAGTTTACATATAGAAGTAAAAACTCATGGTATAACAGTGTATTCACATTGAATACAAGTATATTTGATGCAGTTTACATATAGAAGTAAAAACTCATGGTATAACAGTGTATTCACATTGAATACAAGTATATTTGATGCTGTTTACATATAGAAGTAAAAACTCATGGTATAACAGTGTATTCACATTGAATACAAGTATATTTGATGCAGTTTACATATAGAAGTAAAAACTCATGGTATAACAGTGTATTCACATTGAATACAAGTATATTTGATGCAGTTTACATATAGAAGTAAAAACTCATGGTATAACAGTGTATTCACATATGAATACAAGTATATTTGATGCAGTTTACATATAGAAGTAAAAACTCATGGTATAACAGTGTATTCACATTGAATACAAGTATATTTGATGCAGTTTACATATAGAAGTAAAAACTCATGGTATAACAGTGTATTCACATTGAATACAAGTATATTTGATGCAGTATACATATAGAAGTAAAAACTCATGGTATAACAGTGTATTCACATTGAATACAAGTATATTTGATGCAGTTTACATATAGAAGTAAAAACTCATGGTATAACAGTGTATTCACATTGAATACAAGTATATTTGATGCTGTTTACATATAGAAGTAAAAACTCATGGTATAACAGTGTATTCACATTGAATACAAGTATATTTGATGCTGTTTACATATAGAAGTAAAAACTCATGGTATAACAGTGTATTCACATTGAATACAAGTATATTTGATGCTGTTTACATATAGAAGTAAAAACTCATGGTATAACAGTGTATTCACATTGAATACAAGTATATTTGATGCAGTTTACATATAGAAGTAAAAACTCATGGTATAACAGTGTATTCACATTGAATACAAGTATATTTGATGCAGTTTACATATAGAAGTAAAAACTCATGGTATAACAGTGTATTCACATTGAATACAAGTATATTTGATGCAGTTTACATATAGAAGTAAAAACTCATGGTATAACAGTGTATTCACATTGAATACAAGTATATTTGATGCTGTTTACATATAGAAGTAAAAACTCATGGTATAACAGTGTATTCACATTGAATACAAGTATATTTGATGCTGTTTACATATAGAAGTAAAAACTCATGGTATAACAGTGTATTCACATTGAATACAAGTATATTTGATGCAGTTTACATATAGAAGTAAAAACTCATGGTATAACAGTGTATTCACATTGAATACAAGTATATTTGATGCAGTTTACATATAGAAGTAAAAACTCATGGTATAACAGTGTATTCACATTGAATACAAGTATATTTGATGCTGTTTACATATAGAAGTAAAAACTCATGGTATAACAGTGTATTCACATTGAATACAAGTATATTTGATGCAGTTTACATATAGAAGTAAAAACTCATGGTATAACAGTGTATTCACATTGAATACAAGTATATTTGATGCTGTTTACATATAGAAGTAAAAACTCATGGTATAACAGTGTATTCACATTGAATACAAGTATATTTGATGCTGTTTACATATAGAAGTAAAAACTCATGGTATAACAGTGTATTCACATTGAATACAAGTATATTTGATGCAGTTTACATATAGAAGTAAAAACTCATGGTATAACAGTGTATTCACATTGAATACAAGTATATTTGATGCAGTTTACATATAGAAGTAAAAACTCATGGTATAACAGTGTATTCACATTGAATACAAGTATATTTGATGCAGTTTACATATAGAAGTAAAAACTCATGGTATAACAGTGTATTCACATATGAATACAAGTATATTTGATGCAGTTTACATATAGAAGTAAAAACTCATGGTATAACAGTGTATTCACATTGAATACAAGTATATTTGATGCAGTTTACATATAGAAGTAAAAACTCATGGTATAACAGTGTATTCACATTGAATACAAGTATATTTGATGCAGTTTACATATAGAAGTAAAAACTCATGGTATAACAGTGTATTCACATTGAATACAAGTATATTTGATGCAGTTTACATATAGAAGTAAAAACTCATGGTATAACAGTGTATTCACATTGAATACAAGTATATTTGATGCTGTTTACATATAGAAGTAAAAACTCATGGTATAACAGTGTATTCACATTGAATACAAGTATATTTGATGCTGTTTACATATAGAAGTAAAAACTCATGGTATAACAGTGTATTCACATTGAATACAAGTATATTTGATGCTGTTTACATATAGAAGTAAAAACTCATGGTATAACAGTGTATTCACATTGAATACAAGTATATTTGATGCAGTTTACATATAGAAGTAAAAACTCATGGTATAACAGTGTATTCACATTGAATACAAGTATATTTGATGCTGTTTACATATAGAAGTAAAAACTCATGGTATAACAGTGTATTCACATTGAATACAAGTATATTTGATGCTGTTTACATATAGAAGTAAAAACTCATGGTATAACAGTGTATTCACATTGAATACAAGTATATTCGATGCAGTTTACATATAGAAGTAAAAACTCATGGTATAACAGTGTATTCACATTGAATACAAGTATATTTGATGCTGTTTACATATAGAAGTAAAAACTCATGGTATAACAGTGTATTCACATTGAATACAAGTATATTTGATGCTGTTTACATATAGAAGTAAAAACTCATGGTATAACAGTGTATTCACATTGAATACAAGTATATTTGATGCTGTTTACATATAGAAGTAAAAATTCATGGTATAACAGTGTATTCACATTGAATACAAGTATATTTGATGCAGTTTATATATAGAAGTAAAAACTCATGGTATAACAGTGTATTCACATTGAATACAAGTATATTTGATGCAGTTTACATATAGAAGTAAAAACTCATGGTATAACAGTGTATTCACATTGAATACAAGTATATTAGATGCAGTTTACATATAGAAGTAAAAACTCATGGTATAACAGTATATTCACATATATACAAGTATATTTGATGCAGTTTACATATAGAAGTAAAAACTCATGGTATAACAGTGTATTCACATTGAATACAAGTATATTTGATGCAGTATACATATAGAAGTAAAAACTCATGGTATAACAGTGTATTCACATTGAATACAAGTATATTTGATGCAGTATTCATATAGAAGTAAAAACTCATGGTATAACAGTGTATTCACATTGAATACAAGTATATTTGATGCAGTTTACATATAGAAGTAAAAACTCATGGTATAACAGTGTATTCACATTGAATACAAGTATATTTGATGCTGGTTACATATAGAAGTAAAAACTCATGGTATAACACTGTATTCACATTGAATACAACTATATTTGATCCTGTTTACATATAGAAGTAGAAACTCATGGTATAACAGTGTATTCACATTGAATACAAGTATATTTGATGCTGTTTACATATAGAAGTAAAAACTCATGGTATAACAGTGTATTCACATTGAATACAAGTATATTTGATGCTGTTTACATATAGAAGTAAAAACTCATGGTATAACAGTGTATTCACATTGAATACAAGTTTATTTGATGCAGTTTACATATAGAAGTAAAAACTCATGGTATAACAGTGTATTCACATTGAATACAAGTATATTTGATGCTGTTTACATATAGAAGTAAAAACTCATGGTATAACAGTGTATTCACATGGAATACAAGTATATTTGATCCTGTTTACATATAGAAGTAGAAACTCATGGTATAACAGTGTATTCACATTGAATACAAGTATATTTGATGCTGTTTACATATAGAAGTATGCATAACTTATGGTATGACAGTGTATTCACATTGAATACAAGTATATTTGATGCTGTTTACATATAGAAGTAAAAACTCATGTTATAACAGTGTATTCACATTGAATACAAGTATATTTGATGCTGTTTACATATAGAAGTAAAAACTCATAGTATAACAGTGTATTCACATTGAATACAAGTTTATTTGATGCAGTATACATATAGAAGTAAAAACTCATGGTATAACAGTGTATTCACATTGAATACAAGTATATTTGATGCAGTATACATATAGAACTAAAAACTGATGGTATAACAGTGTATTCACATTAAATACAAGTATATTTGATGCTGTTTACATATAGAAGTAAAAACTCATGGTATAACAGTGTATTCACATTGAATACAAGTATATTCCATGCAGTTTACTTATAGAAGTTAAAACTCATGGTATAACAGTGTATTCACATTGAATACAAGTATATTCCATGCAGTTTACATATAGAAGTAAAAACTCATGGTATAACAGTGTATTCACATTGAATACAAGTATATTTGATGCTGTTTACATATAGAAGTAAAAACTCATGGTATAACAGTGTATTCACATTGAATACAAGTATAGATGTTATTCCAATGAAAAAGTAGTAGTCAAGCAAAAAGTCGTGCGTAGTTTACGCCGATGCGCACCACAGCGACAGATAGCAGAACTAAACTTTTTATTACGCTTGACTCCACGTCTACTTCAAGTCCTTTGTTCAAGAAGCAGTCGGATATGTTTCTAACACTTGACAGTTATAGTTTTCCACAAGTTGTAAGACACATCGTAAAAACTTGAGAGTTAATAATAAGATGCCTAATCAAGTTTGTGTTATTTGCGGTGAATATAAAAGGTCGGGAAAAGTTTCTTTTTTTTCTATCCCTAAACAAGATACAAGATTGAAAAATAAAAGTGATAGAGAGTTAGTTGAAAGAAGAATTGCAGCTTGGATGGCAGCTATTGGATCTAATATCAATAAGTACTATGGTACACCCTCTGTGTGTTCTTTACATTTTCATTCAGGTATACAGTCATTACAAACTTAAAGTTACTGAGTAAGTGAATTACTTTCATTCTGTAGGCAAACCAGCATACATGTTTTATGTAGATGATGTTGACTGGGTTCCGTCAAAGAATTTAACTAACACAGATCAACATGATGAACAAGATCATGATTTTGATTCAGACTTATCACGTACATGTTTTGCTGCTAGTTTTAGAAAGTCTTCATTGTTATTACTGTATTAATTTTTAGATGCACACCCAAGTTGTGAAGACAGTTTACGAGTTGATGACAGTACAGTGCATGAGATCATTGTAAATTCAAGCAGTCTTAGTGACAACAGCACATTGCATGATAATGTGTTGCATGGCACATTTCAAAGTAACGACATTACAATGGATGACACTTCTTTGGATTCTAACTTTGAACATAATGATACCTCTACAGGTGATAATGCTGATTATTTTGTTATTACTTATTTACTTAATATCATGTTCTTTAGCGAAATGCCTTTTGAAATCCAAAATCTTGTTAATTTTTGAAAAAAAAGGGATTACTAATCCGGAAGAACAAACATTAAGAGAAATTAAGACACATTTTGAAACGTTTCATTCTACAATTCAAACAGGTATTACGTTTATTTTAAATGATGATTAGGGCAAGTGTAATGGTATTTGTTTTTGTTATTTAGAATCTGACAAGGTGTTACATTCACAGACACAAGTTTCTCCTAAAGTCATTAACTTGGGTTAATGACGAATAAATATAAAATAAATAAAATTGTATGAAGTTATATGGCTTCTGAGAATCACAATTCCATTTGGCAAGGGGAATGCAAGAAGTTTGTCCGAGAAGGTATTAGTCAAGTATTGTTCTGAGGACAATAAATTGTTTATGGCCTCAACTTTTTCACCGTCACTGCAATTACGCCCCACGACTAAATGAATAATCATGTGGTTCTTAGTTATTGGAGGGATTAACGTTTCTAGTTCACTTCCACATTTGAATAAATTTAGGTCCAATACCAACGGATCACTACAATTTAGATCTTCAAGTACTTTAAAGTATATTTTAAATTCGTCTTCATCTAAACTTTTGGCAAAGTCTGACACTTTATATGGAAGTCGGGAAGCACTCATATTAGAGTTACATCACTGCACACAAAAGTGACAAAACGAAACCAAAACAGAAAACAGGACAATAACATTTGCGAATCTGACTGCTTCATGAACAAAGGACTTGAAGTAGACGTGGAGTCAAGCGTAATAAAAAGTTTAGTTCTGCTATCTGTCGCTGTGGTGCGCATCGGCGTAAACTACGCACGACTTTTTGCTTGACTACTACTTTTTCATTGGAATAGCATCTATATTTGATGCTGTTTACATATGGAAGTAAAAACTCATGGTATAACAGTGTATTCACATTGAATACAAGTATATTCCATGCATTTATATATAGAAGTAAAAACTCATGGTATAACAGTGTATTCATATTGAATACAAGAATATTCCATGCAGTTTACATATAGAAGTAAAAAACTCATGGTATAACAGTGTATTCACATTGAATACAAGTATATTCCATGCAGTTTACATATAGAAGTAAAAACTCATGGTATAACAATGTATTCACATTGAATACAAGTATATTCCTTCCAGTTTACATATAGAAGTAAAAACTCGTGGTATAACAGTGTATTCACATTGAATGCAAGTATATTCCATCCAGTTTACATATAGAAGTAAAAACTCATGGTATAACAGTGTATTCACATTGAATACAAGTATATTTGATGCTGTTTACATATAGAAGTAAAAACTCATGGTATAACAGTGTATTCACATTGAATACAAGTATATTCCATGCAGTTTACATATAGAAGTAAAAACTCATGGTATAACAGTGTATTCACATTGAATACAAGTATATTTGATGCTGTTTACATATAGAAGTAAAAACTCATGGTATAACAGTGTATTCACATTGAATACAAGAATATTCCATGCAGTTTACATATAGAAGTAAAAACTCATGGTATAACAGTGTATTCACATTGAATACAAGTATATTTGATGCTGTTTACATATAGAAGTAAAAACTCATGGTATAACAGTGTATTCACATTGAATACAAGAATATTCCATGCAGTTTACATATAGAAGTAAAAACTCATGGTATAACAGTGTATTCACATTGAATACAAGTATATTTGATGCTGTTTACATATAGAAGTAAAAACTCATGGTATAACAGTGTATTCACATTTAATACAAGTATATTCCATGCAGTTTACATATAGAAGTAAAAACTCATGGTATAACAGTGTATTCACATTGAATACAAGTATATTTGATGCTGTTTACATATAGAAGTAAAAACTCATGGTATAACGGTGTATTCACATTGAATACAAGTATATTCCATGAAGTTTACATATAGAAGTAAAAACTCATAGTATAACAGTGTATTCACATTAAATACAAGTATATTTGATGCTGTTTACATATAGAAGTAAAAACTCATGGTATAACAGTGTATTCTCATTGAATACAAGTATATTTGATGCTGTTTACATATAGAAGTTAAAACTCATGGTATAACAGTGTATTCACATTGAATACAAGTATATTTGATGCTGTTTATATATAGAAGTAAAAACTCATGGTATAACAGTGTATTCACATTGAATACAAGTATATTTGATGCGGTTTACATAAAGAAGTAAAAACTCATGGTATAACAGTGTATTCACATTGAATACAAGTATATTCCATGCAGTTTACTTATAGAAGTTAAAACTCATGGTATAACAGTGTATTCACATTGAATACAAGTATATTCCATGCAGTTTACACATAGAAGTAAAAACTCATGGTATAACAGTGTATTCACATTGAATACAAGTATATTTGATGCTGTTTACATATAGAAGTAAAAACTCATGTGTATTCACATTGAATACAAGTATATTTGATGCTGTTTACATATAGAAGTAAAAACTCATGGTATAACAGTGTATTCACATTGAATACAAGTATATTCCATGCATTTTACATATAGAGGTAAAAACTCATGGTATAACAGTGTATTCATATTGAATACAAGAATATTCCATGCAGTTTACATATAGAAGTAAAAAACTCATGGTATAACAGTGTATTCACATTGAATACAAGTATATTTGATGCAGTTTACATATAGAAGTAAAAACTCATGGTATAACAGTGTATTCACATTGAATACAAGTATATTCCATGCAGTTTACATATAGAAGTAAAAACTCATGGTATAACAGTGTATTCACATTGAATACAAGTATATTCCATGCAGTTCACATATAGAAGTAAAAACTCATGGTATAACAGTGTATTCACATTGAATACAAGTATATTTGATGCTGTTTACATATAGAAGTAAAAACTCATGGTGTAACAGTGTATTCACATTGAATACAAGTATATTCCAAGCAGTTTACATATAGAAGTAAAAACTCATGGTATAACAGTGTATTCACATTAAATACAAGTATATTCCATGCAGTTTACATATAGAAGTAAAAACTCATGGTATAACAATGTATTCACATTGAATACAAGTATATTCCTTCCAGTTTACATATAGAAGTAAAAACTCGTGGTATAACAGTGTATTCACATTGAATGCAAGTATATTCCATCCAGTTTACATATAGAAGTAAAAACTCATGGTATAACAGTGTATTCACATTGAATACAAGTATATTTTACGCTGTTTACATATAGAAGTATAAACTCATGGTATAACAGTGTATTCCCATTGAATACAAGTATATTCCATGCAGTTTACATATAGAAGTAAAAACTCATGGTATAACAGTGTATTCACATTGAATACAAGTATATTTGATGCTGTTTACATATAGAAGTAAAAACTCATGGTATAACAGTGTATTCACATTGAATACAAGTATATTCCATGTAGTTTACATATAGAAGTAAAAACTCATGGTATAACAGTGTATTCACATTGAATACAAGTATATTTGATGCTGTTTACATATAGAAGTAAAAACTCATGGTATAACAGTGTATTCACCTTGAATACAAGAATATTCCATGCAGTTTACATATAGCAGTAAAAACTCATGGTATAACAGTGTATTCACATTGAATACAAGTATATTTGATGCTGTTTACATATAGAAGTAAAAACTCATGGTATAACAGTGTATTCACATTGAATACAAGTATATTTGATGCTGTTTACATATAGAAGTAAAAACTCATGGTATAACAGTGTATTCACATTGAATACAAGAATATTCCATGCAGTTTACATATAGAAGTAAAAACTCATGGTATAACAGTGTATTCACATTGAATACAAGTATATTTGATGCTGTTTACATATAGAAGTAAAATTTCATGGTATAACAGTGTATTCACATTGAATACAAGTATATTTGATGCTGTTTACATATAGAAGTAAAAACTCATGGTGTAACAGTGTATTCACATTGAATACAAGTATATTCCAAGCAGTTTACATATAGAAGTAAAAACTCATGGTATAACAGTGTATTCACATTAAATACAAGTATATTCCATGCAGTTTACATATAGAAGTAAAAACTCATGGTATAACAATGTATTCACATTGAATACAAGTATATTCCTTCCAGTTTACATATAGAAGTAAAAACTCGTGGTATAACAGTGTATTCACATTGAATGCAAGTATATTCCATCCAGTTTACATATAGAAGTAAAAACTCATGGTATAACAGTGTATTCACATTGAATACAAGTATATTTGATGCTGTTTACATATAGAAGTAAAAACTCATGGTATAACAGTGTATTCACATTGAATACAAGTATATTCCATGCAGTTTACATATAGAAGTAAAAACTCATGGTATAACAGTGTATTCACATTGAATACAAGTATATTTGATGCTGTTTACATATAGAAGTAAAAACTCATGTGTATTCACATTGAATACAAGTATAGATGTTATTCCAATGAAAAAGTAGTAGTCAAGCAAAAAGTCTTGCGTAGTTTACGCCGATGCGCACCACAGCGACAGATAGCAGAACTAAATTTTTTATTACGCTTGACTCCACGTCTACTTCAAGTCCTTTGTTCAAGAAGCAGTCGGATATGTTTCTAACACTTGACAGTTATAGTTTGCCACAAGTTGTAAGACACATCGTAAAAACTTGAGAGTTAATAATAAGATGCCTAATCAAGTTTGTGTTATTTGCGGTGAATATAAAAGGTCGAGAAAAGTTTCCTTTTTTCTATCCCTAAACAAGATACAAGATTGAAAAATAAAAGTGATAGAGAGTTAGTTGAAAGAAGAATTGCAGCTTGGATGGCAGCTATTGGATCTAATATCAATAAGTACTATGGTACACCCTCTGTGTGTTCTTTACATTTTCATTCAGGTATACAGTCATTACAAACTTAAAGTTACTGAGTAAGTGAATTACTTTCATTCTGTAGGCAAACCAGCATACATGTTTTATGTAGATGATGTTGACTGGGTTCCGTCAAAGAATTTAACTAACACAGATCAACATGATGAACAAGATCATGATTTTGATTCAGACTTATCACGTACATGTTTTGCTGCTAGTTTTAGAAAGTCTTCATTGTTATTACTGTATTAATTTTTAGATGCACACCCAAGTTGTGAAGACAGTTTACGAGTTGATGACAGTACAGTGCATGAGATCATTGTAAATTCAAGCAGTCTTAGTGACAACAGCACATTGCATGATAATGTGTTGCATGGCACATTTCAAAGTAACGACATTACAATGGATGACACTTCTTTGGATTCTAACTTTGAACATAATGATACCTCTACAGGTGATAATGCTGATTATTTTGTTATTACTTATTTACTTAATATCATGTTCTTTAGCGAAATGCCTTTTTGAAATCCAAAATCTTGTTAATTTTTTGAAAAAAGGGATTACTAATCCGGAAGAACAAACATTAAGAGAAATTAAGACACATTTTGAAACGTTTCATTCTACAATTCAAACAGGTATTACGTTTATTTTAAATGATGATTAGGGCAAGTGTAATGGTATTTGTTTTTGTTATTTAGAATCTGACAAGGTGTTACATTCACAGACACAAGTTTCTCCTAAAGTCATTAACTTGGGTTAATGACGAATAAATATAAAATAAATAAAATTGTATGAAGTTATATGGCTTCTGAGAATCACAATTCCATTTGGCAAGGGGAATGCAAGAAGTTTGTCCGAGAAGGTATTAGTCAAGTATTGTTCTGAGGACAATAAATTGTTTATGGCCTCAACTTTTTCACCGTCACTGCAATTACGCCCCACGACTAAATGAATAATCATGTGGTTCTTAGTTATTGGAGGGATTAACGTTTCTAGTTCACTTCCACATTTGAATAAATTTAGGTCCAATACCAACGGATCACTACAATTTAGATCTTCAAGTACTTTACAGTATATTTTAAATTCGTCTTCATCTAAACTTTTGGCAAAGTCTGACACTTTATATGGAAGTCGGGAAGCACTCATATTAGAGTTACATCACTGCACACAAAAGTGACAAAACGAAACCAAAACAGAAAACAGGACAATAACATTTGCGAATCTGACTGCTTCTTGAACAAAGGACTTGAAGTAGACGTGGAGTCAAGCGTAATAAAAAGTTTAGTTCTGCTATCTGTCGCTGTGGTGCGCATCGGCGTAAACTACGCAAGACCTTTTGCTTGACTACTACTTTTTCATTGGAATAACATCTATATTTGATGCTGTTTACATATGGAAGTAAAAACTCATGGTATAACAGTGTATTCACATTGAATACAAGTATATTCCATGCATTTATATATAGAAGTAAAAACTCATGGTATAACAGTGTATTCATATTGAATACAAGAATATTCCATGCAGTTTACATATAGAAGTAAAAAACTCATGGTATAACAGTGTATTCACATTGAATACAAGTATATTTGATGCAGTTTACATATAGAAGTAAAAACTCGTGGTATAACAGTGTATTCACATTGAATGCAAGTATATTCCAACCAGTTTACATATAGAAGTAGAAACTCATGGTATAACAGTGTATTCACATTGAATACAAGTATATTTGATGCTGTTTACATATAGAAGTAAAAACTCATGGTATAACAGTGTATTCACATTGAATACAAGTATATTCCATGAAGTTTACATATAGAAGTAAAAACTCATAGTATAACAGTGTATTCACATTGAATACAAGAATATTCCATGCAGTTTACATATAGAAGTAAAAACTCATGGTATAACAGTGTATTCACATTGAATACAAGTATATTTGATGCTGTTTACATATAGAAGTAAAAACTCATGGTATAACAGTGTATTCACATTGAATACAAGAATATTCCATGCAGTTTACATATAGAAGTAAAAACTCATGGTATAACAGTGTATTCACATTGAATACAAGTATATTTGATGCTGTTTACATATAGAAGTAAAAACTCATGGTATAACAGTGTATTCACATTTAATACAAGTATATTCCATGCAGTTTACATATAGAAGTAAAAACTCATGGTATAACAGTGTATTCACATTGAATACAAGTATATTTGATGCTGTTTACATATAGAAGTAAAAACTCATGGTATAACAGTGTATTCACATTGAATACAAGTATATTCCATGAAGTTTACATATAGAAGTAAAAACTCATAGTATAACAGTGTATTCACATTAAATACAAGTATATTTGATGCTGTTTACATATAGAAGTAAAAACTCATGGTATAACAGTGTATTCACATTGAATACAAGTATATTTGATGCTGTTTACATATAGAAGTAAAAACTCATGGTATAACAGTGTATTCACATTGAATACAAGTATATTCCATGCAGTTTACATATAGAAGTAAAATCTCATGGTATAACAGTGTATTCACATTGAATACAAGTATATTTGATGCTGTTTACATATAGAAGTTAAAAGTCATGGTATAACAGTGTATTCACATTGAATACAAGTATATTTGATGCTGTTTATATATAGAAGTAAAAACTCATGGTATAACAGTGTATTCACATTGAATACAAGTATATTTAATGCTGTTTACATAAAGAAGTAAAAACTCATGGTATAACAGTGTATTCACATTGAATACAAGTATATTCCATGCAGTTTACTTATAGAAGTTAAAACTCATGGTATAACAGTGTATTCACATTGAATACAAGTATATTCCATGCAGTTTACACATAGAAGTAAAAACTCATGGTATAACAGTGTATTCACATTGAATACAAGTATATTTGATGCTGTTTACATATAGAAGTAAAAACTCATGTGTATTCACATTGAATACAAGTATATTTGATGCTGTTTACATATAGAAGTAAAAACTCATGGTATAACAGTGTATTCACATTGAATACAAGTATATTCCATGCAGTTTACATATAGAAGTAAAAACTCATGGTATAACAGTGTATTCACATTGAATACAAGTATATTCCATGCAGTTCACATATAGAAGTAAAAACTCATGGTATAACAGTGTATTCACATTGAATACAAGTATATTCCATGCAGTTTACATATAGAAGTAAAAACTCATGGTATAACAGTGTATTCACATTGAATACAAGTATATTCCATGCAGTTTACATATAGAAGTAAAAACTCATGGTATAACAGTGTATTCACATTGAATACAAGTATATTTCACGCAGTATACATATAGAAGTAAAAACTTATTGTATAACAGTGTATTCACATTGAATACAAGTATATTCCATGCAGTTTACATATAGAAGTAAAAACTCATGGTATAACAGTGTATTCACATTGAATACAAGTATATTTGATGCTGTTTACGTATAGAAGTAAAAACTCATGGTATAACAGTGTATTCACATTGAATACAAGTATATTTGATGCTGTTTACATATAGAAGTAAAAACTCATGGTATAACAGTGTATTCACATTGAATACAAGAATATTCCATGCAGTTTACATATAGAATTAAAAACTCATGGTATAACAGTGTATTCACATTCAATACAAGTATATTCCATGCAGTTTACATATAGAAGTAAAAACTCATGGTATAACAGTGTATTCACATTGAATACAAGTATATTTGATGCTGTTTACATATAGAAGTAAAAACTCATGGTGTAACAGTGTATTCACATTGAATACAAGTATATTCCAAGCAGTTTACATATAGAAGTAAAAACTCATGGTATAACAGTGTATTCACATTAAATACAAGTATATTCCATGCAGTTTACATATAGAAGTAAAAACTCATGGTATAACAATGTATTCACATTGAATACAAGTATATTCCTTCCAGTTTACATATAGAAGTAAAAACTCGTGGTATAACAGTGTATTCACATTGAATGCAAGTATATTCCATCCAGTTTACATATAGAAGTAAAAACTCATGGTGTAACAGTGTATTCACATTGAATACAAGTATATTCCAAGCAGTTTACATATAGAAGTAAAAACTCATGGTATAACAGTGTATTCACATTAAATACAAGTATATTCCATGCAGTTTACATATAGAAGTAAAAACTCATGGTATAACAATGTATTCACATTGAATACAAGTATATTCCTTCCAGTTTACATATAGAAGTAAAAACTCGTGGTATAACAGTGTATTCACATTGAATGCAAGTATATTCCATCCAGTTTACATAAAGAAGTAAAAACTCATGGTATAACAGTGTATTCACATTGAATACAAGTATATTTGATGCTGTTTACATATAGAAGTATGAACTCATGGTATAACAGTGTATTCACATTGAATACAAGTATATTCCATGCAGTTTACATATAGAAGTAAAAACTCATGGTATAACAGTGTATTTACATTGAATACAAGTATATTTGATGCTGTTTACATATAGAAGTAAAAACTCATGGTATAACAGTGTATTCACATTGAATACAAGTATATTCCATGTAGTTTACATATAGAAGTAAAAACTCATGGTATAACAGTGTATTCACATTGAATACAAGTATATTTGATGCTGTTTACATATAGAAGTAAAAACTCATGGTATAACAGTGTATTCACCTTGAATACAAGAATATTCCATGCAGTTTACATATAGCAGTAAAAACTCATGGTATAACAGTGTATTCACATTGAATACAAGTATATTTGATGCTGTTTACATATAGAAGTAAAAACTCATGGTATAACAGTGTATTCACATTGAATACAAGTATATTTGATGCTG
This sequence comes from Daphnia magna, assembly GCF_020631705.1. NCBI lineage: Eukaryota > Metazoa > Arthropoda > Branchiopoda > Diplostraca > Daphniidae > Daphnia > Daphnia magna. The sequence continues at coordinate 29,353 of NW_025533227.1, read as the reverse complement.
TTTACATATAGAAGTAAAAACTCATGGTATAACAGTGTATTCACATTGAATACAAGTATATTCCATGCAGTTTACATATAGAAGTAAAAACTCATGGTATAACAGTGTATTCACATTGAATACAAGGATATTTGATGCTGTTTACATATAGCAGTAAAAACTCATGGTGTAACAGTGTATTCATATTGAATACAAGTATATTCCAAGCAGTTTACATATAGAAGTAAAAACTCATGGTATAACAGTGTATTCACATTAAATACAAGTATATTCCATGCAGTTTACATATAGAAGTAAAAACTCATGGTATAACAATGTATTCACATTGAATACAAGTATATTCCTTCCAGTTTACATATAGAAGTAAAAACTCGTGGTATAACAGTGTATTCACATTGAATGCAAGTATATTCCATCCAGTTTACATATAGAAGTAAAAACTCATGGTATAACAGTGTATTCACATTGAATACAAGTATATTTGATGCTGTTTACATATAGAAGTAAAAACTCATGGTATAACAGTGTATTCACATTGAATACAAGTATATTCCATGCAGTTTACATATAGAAGTAAAAACTCATGGTATAACAGTGTATTCACATTGAATACAAGTATATTTGATGCTGTTTACATATAGAAGTAAAAACTCATGGTATAACATTGTATTCACCTTGAATACAAGAATATTCCATGCAGTTTACATATAGCAGTAAAAACTCATGGTATAACAGTGTATTCACATTGAATACAAGTATATTTGATGCTGTTTACATATAGAAGTAAAAACTCATGGTATAACAGTGTATTCACATTGAATACAAGTATATTCCATGCAGTTTACTTATAGAAGTTAAAACTCATGGTATAACAGTGTATTCACATTGAATACAAGTGTAACGAAGCCATCTAAATATATATATACCTTTGCAAGATACCCACAATATGATCTATTTGCTTATGCTTATTTTATATCCATATTATATTCTTATTCACTATTATAAACGTATTTGTTAGTTGCTTCATGTGCAACCATGTTGACCTAGATAAAACTTCCGGGTTCTGACTCACGCGTGTGACGCACCTACGCGTCACGAACATCACGCCACATGCGAAGATGCGACGTTTCATGGTGAACCCACTTTCTGACAAGAGTCAGACAAGTATCAGCTTGCAAGACGTTCAGTCGCCTTTAGCTTGAATTGTCACTCTTAAACAGTAGACTTTTATCTTGATGTGTTAGCTTATTCATTTTAATCCATTAGTTATTCCTCCAACTTATTTTGTTCTTCTTTCCTCTCCGAGCGTCGTGTGTATTCGAATTATCTTCTCAACACGTATTCCAAATACTATACGTGTCGGCAAGTAGTATTGTTTCCCGTTTTCTCCTATTATTCCCTCACGCTTGTACGCCCGCGCTACCACGGTAAGATCAAATTACTTTGTCTCGAATCTCACGCTCAGTTTCCCCATTGGACTCACGTCCATGTATCCCTACTCGTTTTGTAAACCTTTGGCCTCAGCTTAGTAATACATAATCATCATTGTGGGTAAATACGCCTCTGAGTTTATTTACACAACAAATTGTCTTAATTCGTAAAGCCATTCACCCGAGAGGGAGAATGCTTTACACAAGTATATTCCATGCAGTTTACACATAGAAGTAAAAACTCATGGTATAACAGTGTATTCACATTGAATACAAGTATATTTGATGCTGTTTACATATAGAAGTAAAAACTCATGTGTATTCACATTGAATACAAGTATAGATGTTATTCCAATGAAAAAGTAGTAGTCAAGCAAAAAGTCGTGCGTAGTTTACGCCGATGCGCACCACAGCGACAGATAGCAGAACTAAACTTTTTATTACGCTTGACTCCACGTCTACTTCAAGTCCTTTGTTCAAGAAGCAGTCGGATATGTTTCTAACACTTGACAGTTATAGTTTTCCACAAGTTGTAAGACACATCGTAAAAACTTGAGAGTTAATAATAAGATGCCTAATCAAGTTTGTGTTATTTGCGGTGAATATAAAAGGTCGAGAAAAGTTTCTTTTTTTTCTATCCCTAAACAAGATACAAGATTGAAAAATAAAAGTGATAGAGAGTTAGTTGAAAGAAGAATTGCAGCTTGGATGGCAGCTATTGGATCTAATATCAATAAGTACTATGGTACACCCTCTGTGTGTTCTTTACATTTTCATTCAGGTATACAGTCATTACAAACTTAAAGTTACTGAGTAAGTGAATTACTTTCATTCTGTAGGCAAACCAGCATACATGTTTTATGTAGATGATGTTGACTGGGTTCCGTCAAAGAATTTAACTAACACAGATCAACATGATGAACAAGATCATGATTTTGATTCAGACTTATCACGTACATGTTTTGCTGCTAGTTTTAGAAAGTCTTCATTGTTATTACTGTATTAATTTTTAGATGCACACCCAAGTTGTGAAGACAGTTTACGAGTTGATGACAGTACAGTGCATGAGATCATTGTAAATTCAAGCAGTCTTAGTGACAACAGCACATTGCATGATAATGTGTTGCATGGCACATTTCAAAGTAACGACATTACAATGGATGACACTTCTTTGGATTCTAACTTTGAACATAATGATACCTCTACAGGTGATAATGCTGATTATTTTGTTATTACTTATTTACTTAATATCATGTTCTTTAGCGAAATGCCTTTTTGAAATCCAAAATCTTGTTAATTTTTTGAAAAAAAGGGATTACTAATCCGGAAGAACAAACATTAAGAGAAATTAAGACACATTTTGAAACGTTTCATTCTACAATTCAAACAGGTATTACGTTTATTTTAAATGATGATTAGGGCAAGTGTAATGGTATTTGTTTTTGTTATTTAGAATCTGACAAGGTGTTACATTCACAGACACAAGTTTCTCCTAAAGTCATTAACTTGGGTTAATGACGAATAAATATAAAATAAATAAAATTGTATGAAGTTATATGGCTTCTGAGAATCACAATTCCATTTGGCAAGGGGAATGCAAGAAGTTTGTCCGAGAAGGTATTAGTCAAGTATTGTTCTGAGGACAATAAATTGTTTATGGCCTCAACTTTTTCACCGTCACTGCAATTACGCCCCACGACTAAATGAATAATCATGTGGTTCTTAGTTATTGGAGGGATTAACGTTTCTAGTTCACTTCCACATTTGAATAAATTTAGGTCCAATACCAACGGATCACTACAATTTAGATCTTCAAGTACTTTACAGTATATTTTAAATTCGTCTTCATCTAAACTTTTGGCAAAGTCTGACACTTTATATGGAAGTCCGGAAGCACTCATATTAGAGTTACATCACTGCACACAAAAGTGACAAAACGAAACCAAAACAGAAAACAGGACAATAACATTTGCGAATCTGACTGCTTCTTGAACAAAGGACTTGAAGTAGACGTGGAGTCAAGCGTAATAAAAAGTTTAGTTCTGCTATCTGTCGCTGTGGTGCGCATCGGCGTAAACTACGCACGACCTTTTGCTTGACTACTACTTTTTCATTGGAATAACATCTATATTTGATGCTGTTTACATATGGAAGTAAAAACTCATGGTATAACAGTGTATTCACATTGAATACAAGTATATTCCATGCATTTATATATAGAAGTAAAAACTCATGGTATAACAGTGTATTCATATTGAATACAAGAATATTTCATGCAGTTTACATATAGAAGTAAAAAACTCATGGTATAACAGTGTATTCACATTGAATACAAGTATATTTGATGCAGTTTACATATAGAAGTAAAAACTCGTGGTATAACAGTGTATTCACATTGAATGCAAGTATATTCCATCCAGTTTACATATAGAAGTAGAAACTCATGGTATAACAGTGTATTCACATTGAATACAAGTATATTTGATGCTGTTTACATATAGAAGTAAAAACTCATGGTATAACAGTGTATTCACATTGAATACAAGTATATTCCATGAAGTTTACATATAGAAGTAAAAACTCATAGTATAACAGTGTATTCACATTAAATACAAGTATATTTGATGCTGTTTACATATAGAAGTAAAAACTCATGGTATAACAGTGTATTCACATTGAATACAAGTATATTTGATGCTGTTTACATATAGAAGTAAAAACTCATGGTATAACAGTGTATTCACATTGAATACAAGTATATTCCATGCAGTTTACATATAGAAGTAAAATCTCATGGTATAACAGTGTATTCACATTGAATACAAGTATATTTGATGCTGTTTACATATAGAAGTTAAAACTCATGGTATAACAGTGTATTCACATTGAATACAAGTATATTTGATGCTGTTTATATATAGAAGTAAAAACTCATGGTATAACAGTGTATTCACATTGAATACAAGTATATTTAATGCTGTTTACATAAAGAAGTAAAAACTCATGGTATAACAGTGTATTCACATTGAATACAAGTATATTCCATGCAGTTTACTTATAGAAGTAAAAACTCATGGTATAACAGTGTATTCACATTGAATACAAGTATATTTGATGCTGTTTACATATAGAAGTAAAAACTCATGGTATAACAGTGTATTCTCATTGAATACAAGTATATTTGATGCTGTTTACATATAGAAGTTAAAACTCATGGTATAACAGTGTATTCACATTGAATAAAAGTATATTTGATGCTGTTTATATATAGAAGTAAAAACTCATGGTATAACAGTGTATTCACATTGAATACAAGTATATTTGATGCAGTTTACATAAAGAAGTAAAAACTCATGGTATAACAGTGTATTCACATTGAATACAAGTATATTCCATGCAGTTTACATATAGAAGTTAAAACTCATGGTATAACAGTGTATTCACATTGAATACAAGTATATTCCATGCAGTTTACACATAGAAGTAAAAACTCATGGTATAACAGTGTATTCACATTGAATACAAGTATATTTGATGCTGTTTACATATAGAAGTAAAAACTCATGTGTATTCACATTGAATACAAGTATATTTGATGCTGTTTACATATAGAAGTAAAAACTCATGGTATAACAGTGTATTCACATTGAATACAAGTGTTTTCCATGCATTTTACATATAGAGGTAAAAACTCATGGTATAACAGTGTATTCATATTGAATACAAGAATATTCCATGCAGTTTACATATAGAAGTAAAAAACTCATGGTATAACAGTGTATTCACATTGAATACAAGTATATTTGATGCAGTTTACATATAGAAGTAAAAACTCATGGTATAACAGTGTATTCACATTGAATACAAGTATATTCCATGCAGTTTACATATAGAAGTAAAAACTCATGGTATAACAGTGTATTCACATTGAATACAAGTATATTCCATGCAGTTCACATATAGAAGTAAAAACTCATGGTATAACAGTGTATTCACATTGAATACAAGTATATTCCAAGCAGTTTACATATAGAAGTAAAAACTCATGGTATAACAGTGTATTCACATTGAATACAAGTATATTCCATGCAGTTTACATATAGAAGTAAAAACTCATGGTATAACAGTGTATTCACATTGAATACAAGTATATTTGATGCTGTTTACATATAGAAGTAAAAACTCATGGTATAACAGTGTATTCACATTGAATACAAGTATATTTGATGCAGTTTACATATAGAAGTAAAAACTCATGGTATAACAGTGTATTCACATTAAATACAAGTATATTCCATGCAGTTTACATATAGAAGTAAAAACTCATGGTATAACAGTGTATTTACATTGAATACAAGTATATTTGATGCTGTTTAAATATAGAAGTAAAAACTCATGGTATAACAGTGTATTCACATTGAATACAAGTATATTCCATCCAGTTTACATATAGAAGTAAAAACTCATGGTATAACAGTGTATTCACATTGAATACAAGTATATTTGATGCTGTTTACATATAGAAGTAAAAACTCATGGTATAACAGTGTATTCACATTGAATACAAGTATATTTGATGCTGTTTACATATAGAAGTAAAAACTCATGGTATAACAGTGTATTCACATTGAATACAAGTATATTCCATGCAGTTTACATATAGAAGTAAAAACTCATGGTATAACAGTGTATTCACATTGAATACAAGTATATTCCATGCAGTTTACATATAGAAGTAAAAACTCATGGTATAACAGTGTATTCACATTGAATACAAGTATATTCCATGCAGTTTACATAAAGAAGTAAAAACTCATGGTATAACAGTGTATTCACATTGAATACAAGTATATTCCATGCAGTTTACATATAGAAGTAAAAACTCATGGTATAACAGTGTATTCACATTGAATACAAGTATATTCCATGCAGTTTACATATAGAAGTAAAAACTCATGGTATAACAGTGTATTCACATTGAATACAAGTATATTTGATGCTGTTTACATATAGAAGTAAAAACTCATGGTATAACAGTGTATTCACATTGAATACAAGTATATTTGATGCTGTTTACATATAGAAGTAAAAACTCATGGTATAACAGTGTATTCACATTAGATACAAGTATATTCCATGCAGTTTACATATAGAAGTAAAAACTCATGGTATAACAGTGTATTCACATTGAATACAAGTATATTCCATGCAGTTTACATATAGAAGTAAAAACTCATGGTATAACAGTGTATTCACATTGAATACAAGTATATTTAATGCTGTTTACATATAGAAGTAAAAACTCATGGTATAACAGTGTATTCACATTGAATACAAGTATATTTGATGCTGTTTACATATAGAAGTAAAAACTCATGGTATAACAGTGTATTCACATTGAATACAAGTATATTCCATGCAGTTTACATATAGAAGTAAAAACTCATGGTATAACAGTGTATTCACATTGAATACAAGTATATTCCATGCAGTTTACATATAGAAGTAAAAACTCATGGTATAACAGTGTATTTACATTGAATACAAGTATATTTGATGCTGTTTACATATAGAAGTAAAAACTCATGGTATAACAGTGTATTCACATTGAATACAAGTATATTTCATGCAGTTTACATATAGAAGTAAAAACTCATGGTATAACAGTGTATTCACATTGAATACAAGTATATTCCATGCAGTTTACATATAGAAGTAAAAACTCATGGTATAACAGTGTATTCACATTGAATACAAGTATATTCCATGCAGTTTACATATAGAAGTAAAAACTCATGGTATAACAGTGTATTCACATTGAATACAAGTATATTTGATGCTGTTTACATATAGAAGTAAAAACTCATGGTATAACAGTGTATTCACATTGAATACAAGTATATTTGATGCTGTTTACATATAGAAGTAAAAACTCATGGTATAACAGTGTATTCACATTGAATACAAGTATATTTGATGCTGTTTACATATAGAAGTAAAAACTCATGGTATAACAGTGTATTCACATTGAATACAAGTATATTTCCATGCAGTTTACATATAGAAGTAAAAACTCATGGTATAACAGTGTATTCACATTGAATACAAGTATATTCCATGCAGTTTACATATAGAAGTAAAAACTCATGGTATAACAGTGTATTCACATTGAATACAAGTATATTCCATGCAGTTTACATAAAGAAGTAAAAACTCATGGTATAACAGTGTATTCACATTGAATACAAGTATATTCCATGCAGTTTACATATAGAAGTAAAAACTCATGGTATAACAGTGTATTCACATTGAATACAAGTATATTTCATGCTGTTTACATATAGAAGTAAAAACTCATGGTATAACAGTGTATTCACATTGAATACAAGTATATTTGATGCTGTTTACATATAGAAGTAAAAACTCATGGTATAACAGTGTATTCACATTGAATACAAGTATATTCCATGCAGTTTACATATAGAAGTAAAAACTCATGGTATAACAGTGTATTCACATTGAATACAAGTATATTCCATGCAGTTTACATATAGAAGTAAAAACTCATGGTATAACAGTGTATTCACATTGAATACAAGTATATTTGATGCTGTTTACATATAGAAGTAAAAACTCATGGTATAACAGTGTATTCACATTGAATACAAGTATATTTGATGCTGTTTACATATAGAAGTAAAAACTCATGGTATAACAGTGTATTCACATTGAATACAAGTATATTTGATGAAGTATACATCTAGAAGTAAAAACTCATGGCATAACAGTGTATTCACATTAAATACAAGTATATTCCATGCAGTTTACATTTAGAAGTAAAAGGTCATGGTATAACAGTGTATTCACATTGAATACAAGTATATTCAATGCAGTTTACATATAGAAGTAAAAACTCATGGTATAACAGTGTATTCACATTGAATACAAGTATATTTGATGCTGTTTACATATAGAAGTAAAAACTCATGGTATAACAGTGTATTCACATTGAATACAAGTATATTTGATGCTGTTTACATATAGAAGTAAAAACTCATGGTATAACAGTGTATTCACATTGAATACAAGTATATTCCATGCAGTTTACATATAGAAGTAAAAACTCATGGTATAACAGTGTATTCACATTGAATACAAGTATATTCCATGCAGTTTACATATAGAAGTAAAAACTCATGGTATAACAGTGTATTCACATTGAATACAAGTATATTCCATGCAGTTTACATATAGAAGTAAAAACTCATGGTATAACAGTGTATTCACATTGAATACAAGTATATTTCATGCTGTTTACATATAGAAGTAAAAACTCATGGTATAACAGTGTATTCACATTGAATACAAGTATATTTGATGCTGTTTACATATAGAAGTAAAAACTCATGGTATAACAGTGTATTCACATTGAATACAAGTATATTTGATGCTGTTTACATATAGAAGTAAAAACTCATGGTATAACAGTGTATTCACATTGAATACAAGTATATTCCATGCAGTTTACATATAGAAGTAAAAACTCATGGTATAACAGTGTATTCACATTGAATACAAGTATATTTGATGCAGTTTACATATAGAAGTAAAAACTCATGGTATAACAGTGTATTCACATTGAATACAAGTATATTCCATGCAGTTTACATATAGAAGTAAAAACTCATGGTATAACAGTGTATTCACATTGAATACAAGTATATTTGATGCTGTTTACATATAGAAGTAAAAACTCATGGTATAACAGTGTATTCACATTGAATACAAGTATATTTGCATGCTGTTTACATATAGAAGTAAAAACTCATGGTATAACAGTGTATTCACATTGAATACAAGTATATTCCATGCAGTTTACATATAGAAGTAAAAACTCATGGTATAACAGTGTATTCACATTGAATACAAGTATATTCCATGCAGTTTACATATAGAAGTAAAAACTCATGGTATAACAGTGTATTCACATTGAATACAAGTATATTTCATGCTGTTTACATATAGAAGTAAAAACTCATGGTATAACAGTGTATTCACATTGAATACAAGTATATTCCATGCTGTTTACATATAGAAGTAAAAACTCATGGTATAACAGTGTATTCACATTGAATACAAGTATATTCCATGCAGTTTACATATAGAAGTAAAAACTCATGGTATAACAGTGTATTCACATTGAATACAAGTATATTCCATGCAGTTTACATATAGAAGTAAAAACTCATGGTATAACAGTGTATTCACATTGAATACAAGTATATTTGATGCTGGTTTACATATAGAAGTAAAAACTCATGGTATAACAGTGTATTCACATTGAATACAAGTATATTTCCATGCAGTTTACATATAGAAGTAAAAACTCATGGTATAACAGTGTATTCACATTGAATACAAGTATATTTGATGCGTTTACATAAAAACATGTAAATAATAAAGTAAAAACTCATGGTATAACAGTGTATTCACATTGAATACAAGTATATTCCATGCAGTTTACATATAGAAGTAAAAACTCATGGTATAACAGTGTATTCACATTGAATACAAGTATATTCGATGCTGTTTACATATAGAAGTAAAAACTCATGGTATAACAGTGTATTCACATTGAATACAAGTATATTCCATGCAGTTTACATATAGAAGTAAAAACTCATGGTATAACAGTGTATTCACATTGAATACAAGTATATTCCATGCAGTTTACATATAGAAGTAAAAACTCATGGTATAACAGTGTATTCACATTGAATACAAGTATATTTCCATGCAGTTTACATATAGAAGTAAAAACTCATGGTATAACAGTGTATTCACATTGAATACAAGTATATTTGATGCTGTTTACATATAGAAGTAAAAACTCATGGTATAACAGTGTATTCACATTGAATACAAGTATATTCCATGCAGTTTACATATAGAAGTAAAAACTCATGGTATAACAGTGTATTCACATTGAATACAAGTATATTCCATGCAGTTTACATATAGAAGTAAAAACTCATGGTATAACAGTGTATTCACATTGAATACAAGTATATTTGATGCTGTTTACATATAGAAGTAAAAACTCATGGTATAACAGTGTATTCACATTGAATACAAGTATATTCCATGCAGTTTACATATAGAAGTAAAAACTCATGGTATAACAGTGTATTCACATTGAATACAAGTATATTCCATGCAGTTTACATATAGAAGTAAAAACTCATGGTATAACAGTGTATTCACATTGAATACAAGTATATTCCATGCAGTTTACATATAGAAGTAAAAACTCATGGTATAACAGTGTATTCACATTGAATACAAGTATATTTGCATGCTGTTTACATATAGAAGTAAAAACTCATGGTATAACAGTGTATTCACATTGAATACAAGTATATTCCATGCAGTTTACATATAGAAGTAAAAACTCATGGTATAACAGTGTATTCACATTGAATACAAGTATATTCCATGCAGTTTACATATAGAAGTAAAAACTCATGGTATAACAGTGTATTCACATTGAATACAAGTATATTTGATGCTGTTTACATATAGAAGTAAAAACTCATGGTATAACAGTGTATTCACATTGAATACAAGTATATTTGATGCAGTTTATACATAAAGAAGTAAAAACTCATGGCATAACAGTTATTCACATTGAATAAAATATTCATGCAGTTTACATATAATAAAAACCATGGTATAACAGTGTATTCACATTGAATACAAGTATATTCCATGCAGTTTACATATAGAAGTAAAAACTCATGGTATAACAGTGTATTCACATTGAATACAAGTATATTTGATGCTGTTTACATATAGAAGTAAAAACTCATGGTATAACAGTGTATTCACATTGAATACAAGTATATTCCATGCAGTTTACATATAGAAGTAAAAACTCATGGTATAACAGTGTATTCACATTGAATACAAGTATATTCTGACAGTATACATATATATAGAAGTAAAAACTCATGGTATAACAGTGTATTCACATTGAATACAAGTATATTCCATGCAGTTTACATATAGAAGTAAAAACTCATGGTATAACAGTGTATTCACATTGAATACAAGTATATTTGATGCTGTTTACATATAGAAGTAAAAACTCATGGTATAACAGTGTATTCACATTGAATACAAGTATATATTCCTTTGCATTTTAAATAGAAGTAAAAACCTGATGGTATAACAGTGTATTCACATTGAATACAAGTATATTCCATGCAGTTTACATACATAGAAGTAAAAACTCATGGTATAACAGTGTATTCACATTGAATACAAGTATATTCCATGCAGTTTACATATAGAAGTAAAAACTCATGGTATAACAGTGTATTCACATTGAATACAAGTATATTTGATGCTGTTTACATATAGAAGTAAAAACTCATGGTATAACAGTGTATTCACATTGAATACAAGTATATTCCATGACAGTTTACATATAGAAGTAAAAACTCATGGTATAACAGTGTATTCACATTGAATACAAGTATATTTGATGCGCAGTTTACATATAGAAGTAAAAACTCATGGTATAACAGTGTATTCACATTGAATACAAGTATATTCCATGAAGCTTTTACATATAGAAGTAAAAACTCATGGTATAACAGTGTATTCACATTTGAATACAAGTATATTCCATGCACTGTTTACATATAGAAGTAAAAACTCATGGTATAACAGTGTATTCACATTGAATACAAGTATATTTGATGCAGTTTACATATAGAAGTAAAAACTCATGGTATAACAGTGTATTCACATTGAATACAAGTATATTCCATGCAGTTTACATATAGAAGTAAAAACTCATGGTATAACAGTGTATTCACATTGAATACAAGTATATTCCATGCAGTTTACATATAGAAGTAAAAACTCATGGTATAACAGTGTATTCACATTGAATACAAGTATATTTCGATGCAGTTTACATATAGAAGTAAAAACTCATGGTATAACAGTGTATTCACATTGAATACAAGTATATTCCATGCAGTTTACATATAGAAGTAAAAACTCATGGTATAACAGTGTATTCACATTGAATACAAGTATATTTGATGCTGTTTACATATAGAAGTAAAAACTCATGGTATAACAGTGTATTCACATTGAATACAAGTATATTTGCATGCAGTTTACATATAGAAGTAAAAACTCATGGTATAACAGTGTATTCACATTGAATACAAGTATATTCCATGCAGTTTACATATAGAAGTAAAAACTCATGGTATAACAGTGTATTCACATTGAATACAAGTATATTCCTGACTGTTTACATATAGAAGTAAAAACTCATGGTATAACAGTGTATTCACATTGAATACAAGTATATTTGATGCTGTTTACATATAGAAGTAAAAACTCATGGTATAACAGTGTATTCACATTGAATACAAGTATATTCCATGCAGTTTACATATAGAAGTAAAAACTCATGGTATAACAGTGTATTCACATTGAATACAAGTATATTTGATGCTGTCATTACATATAGAAGTAAAAACTCATGGTATAACAGTGTATTCACATTGAATACAAGTATATTCCATGCACTGTTTACATATAGAAGTAAAAACTCATGGTATAACAGTGTATTCACATTGAATAAAAAGAAAAAAAAAATTGAAACAGTATTCACATTGAGTACAAGTATATTCATGATGCTGTTTACATATAGAAGTAAAAACTCATGGTATAACAGTGTATTCACATTGAATACAAGTATATTCGATGCAGTTTACATATAGAAGTAAAAACTCATGGTATAACAGTGTATTCACATTGAATACAAGTATATTTGATGCAGTTTACATATAGAAGTAAAAACTCATGGTATAACAGTGTATTCACATTGAATACAAGTATATTCCATGCAGTTTACATATAGAAGTAAAAACTCATGGTATAACAGTGTATTCACATTGAATACAAGTATATTTGATGCTGTTTACATATAGAAGTAAAAACTCATGGTATAACAGTGTATTCACATTGAATACAAGTATATTCCATGCAGTTTACATATAGAAGTAAAAACTCATGGTATAACAGTGTATTCACATTGAATACAAGTATATTCCATGCAGTTTACATATAGAAGTAAAAACTCATGGTATAACAGTGTATTCACATTGAATACAAGTATATTTGATGCTGTTTACATATAGAAGTAAAAACTCATGGTATAACAGTGTATTCACATTGAATACAAGTATATTCCATGCAGTTTACATATAGAAGTAAAAACTCATGGTATAACAGTGTATTCACATTGAATACAAGTATATTCTGATGCAGTTTACATATAGAAGTAAAAACTCATGGTATAACAGTGTATTCACATTGAATACAAGTATATTCCATGCAGTTTACATATAGAAGTAAAAACTCATGGTATAACAGTGTATTCACATTGAATACAAGTATATTTGATCCTGTTTACATATAGAAGTAAAAACTCATGGTATAACAGTGTATTCACATTGAATACAAGTATATTCCATGCACTGTTTACATATAGAAGTAAAAACTCATGGTATAACAGTGTATTCACATTGAATACAAGTATATTCCATGCAGTTTACATATAGAAGTAAAAACTCATGGTATAACAGTGTATTCACATTGAATACAAGTATATTTGATGCTGTTTACATATAGAAGTAAAAACTCATGGTATAACAGTGTATTTACATTGAATACAAGTATATTTCATGCAGTTTACATATAGAAGTAAAAACTCATGGTATAACAGTGTATTCACATTGAATACAAGTATATTCCATGCAGTTTACATATAGAAGTAAAAACTCATGGTATAACAGTGTATTCACATTGAATACAAGTATATTTGATGCTGTTTACATATAGAAGTAAAAACTCATGGTATAACAGTGTATTCACATTGAATACAAGTATATTTGATGCTGTTTACATATAGAAGTAAAAACTCATGGTATAACAGTGTATTCACATTGAATACAAGTATATTTGATGCAGTTTACATATAGAAGTAAAAACTCATGGTATAACAGTGTATTCACATTGAATACAAGTATATTCCATGCAGTTTACATATAGAAGTAAAAACTCATGGTATAACAGTGTATTCACATTGAATACAAGTATATTCCATGCAGTTTACATATAGAAGTAAAAACTCATGGTATAACAGTGTATTCACATTGAATACAAGTATATTTGATGCTGTTTACATATAGAAGTAAAAACTCATGGTATAACAGTGTATTCACATTGAATACAAGTATATTTCATGCTGTTTACATATAGAAGTAAAAACTCATGGTATAACAGTGTATTCACATTGAATACAAGTATATTTGATGCTGTTTACATATAGAAGTAAAAACTCATGGTATAACAGTGTATTCACATTGAATACAAGTATATTCCATGCAGTTTACATATAGAAGTAAAAACTCATGGTATAACAGTGTATTCACATTGAATACAAGTATATTCCATGCAGTTTACATATAGAAGTAAAAACTCATGGTATAACAGTGTATTCACATTGAATACAAGTATATTTGATGCTGTTTACATATAGAAGTAAAAACTCATGGTATAACAGTGTATTCACATTGAATACAAGTATATTCCATGCAGTTTACATATAGAAGTAAAAACTCATGGTATAACAGTGTATTCACATTGAATACAAGTATATTCCATGCAGTTTACATATAGAAGTAAAAACTCATGGTATAACAGTGTATTCACATTGAATACAAGTATATTTGATGCTGTTTACATATAGAAGTAAAAACTCATGGTATAACAGTGTATTCACATTGAATACAAGTATATTCCATGCAGTTTACATATAGAAGTAAAAACTCATGGTATAACAGTGTATTCACATTGAATACAAGTATATTTGATGCTGTTTACATATAGAAGTAAAAACTCATGGTATAACAGTGTATTCACATTGAATACAAGTATATTCCATGCAGTTTACATATAGAAGTAAAAACTCATGGTATAACAGTGTATTCACATTGAATACAAGTATATTTGATGCTGTTTACATATAGAAGTAAAAACTCATGGTATAACAGTGTATTCACATTGAATACAAGTATATTCCATGCAGTTTACATATAGAAGTAAAAACTCATGGTATAACAGTGTATTCACATTGAATACAAGTATATTCCATGCAGTTTACATATAGAAGTAAAAACTCATGGTATAACAGTGTATTCACATTGAATACAAGTATATTTGATGCTGTTTACATATAGAAGTAAAAACTCATGGTATAACAGTGTATTCACATTGAATACAAGTATATTCCATGCAGTTTACATATAGAAGTAAAAACTCATGGGTATAACAGTGTATTCACATTGAATACAAGTATATTCCATGCAGTTTACATATAGAAGTAAAAACTCATGGTATAACAGTGTATTCACATTGAATACAAGTATATTTGATGCTGTTTACATATAGAAGTAAAAACTCATGGTATAACAGTGTATTCACATTGAATACAAGTATATTCCGATGCTGTTTACATATAGAAGTAAAAACTCATGGTATAACAGTGTATTCACATTGAATACAAGTATATTCATGCAGTTTACATATAGAAGTAAAAACTCATGGTATAACAGTGTATTCACATTGAATACAAGTATATTCCGATGCAGTTTACATATAGAAGTAAAAACTCATGGTATAACAGTGTATTCACATTGAATACAAGTATATTCCATGCAGTTTACATATAGAAGTAAAAACTCATGGTATAACAGTGTATTCACATTGAATACAAGTATATTTGATGCTGTTTACATATAGAAGTAAAAACTCATGGTATAACAGTGTATTCACATTGAATACAAGTATATTTGATGCTGTTTACATATAGAAGTAAAAACTCATGGTATAACAGTGTATTCACATTGAATACAAGTATATTCCATGCAGTTTACATATAGAAGTAAAAACTCATGGTATAACAGTGTATTCACATTGAATACAAGTATATTTGATGCTGTTTACATATAGAAGTAAAAACTCATGGTATAACAGTGTATTCACATTGAATACAAGTATAATTGCATGCAGTTTACATATAGAAGTAAAAACTCATGGTATAACAGTGTATTCACATTGAATACAAGTATATTTGATGCTGTTTACATATAGAAGTAAAAACTCATGGTATAACAGTGTATTCACATTGAATACAAGTATATTTGATGCTGTTTACATATAGAAGTAAAAACTCATGGTATAACAGTGTATTCACATTGAATACAAGTATATTCCATGCAGTTTACATATAGAAGTAAAAACTCATGGTATAACAGTGTATTCACATTGAATACAAGTATATTCCATGCAGTTTACATATAGAAGTAAAAACTCATGGTATAACAGTGTATTCACATTGAATACAAGTATATTTGATGCTGTTTACATATAGAAGTAAAAACTCATGGTATAACAGTGTATTCACATTGAATACAAGTATATTCCATGCAGTTTACATATAGAAGTAAAAACTCATGGTATAACAGTGTATTCACATTGAATACAAGTATATTTGATGCTGTTTACATATAGAAGTAAAAACTCATGGTATAACAGTGTATTCACATTGAATACAAGTATATTTGATGCTGTTTACATATAGAAGTAAAAACTCATGGTATAACAGTGTATTCACATTGAATACAAGTATATTCCATGCAGTTTACATATAGAAGTAAAAACTCATGAGTATAACAGTGTATTCACATTGAATACAAGTATATTTGATGCTGTTTACATATAGAAGTAAAAACTCATGGTATAACAGTGTATTCACATTGAATACAAGTATATTCCATGCAGTTTACATATAGAAGTAAAAACTCATGGTATAACAGTGTATTCACATTGAATACAAGTATATTTCATGCTGTTTACATATAGAAGTAAAAACTCATGGTATAACAGTGTATTCACATTGAATACAAGTATATTTCATGCTGTTTACATATAGAAGTAAAAACTCATGGTATAACAGTGTATTCACATTGAATACAAGTATATTTGATGCTGTTTACATATAGAAGTAAAAACTCCATGGTATAACAGTGTATTCACATTGAATACAAGTATATTCCATGACTGTTTACATATAGAAGTAAAAACTCATGGTATAACAGTGTATTCACATTGAATACAAGTATATTCCATGCAGTTTACATATAGAAGTAAAAACTCATGGTATAACAGTGTATTCACATTGAATACAAGTATATTCCATGCAGTTTACATATAGAAGTAAAAACTCATGGTATAACAGTGTATTCACATTGAATACAAGTATATTTGATGCTGTTTACATATAGAAGTAAAAACTCATGGTATAACAGTGTATTCACATTGAATACAAGTATATTTGATGCTGTTTACATATAGAAGTAAAAACTCATGGTATAACAGTGTATTCACATTGAATACAAGTATATTTGATGCTGTTTACATATAGAAGTAAAAACTCATGGTATAACAGTGTATTCACATTGAATACAAGTATATTCCATGCAGTTTACATATAGAAGTAAAAACTCATGGTATAACAGTGTATTCACATTGAATACAAGTATATTTGATGCAGTTTACATATAGAAGTAAAAACTCATGGTATAACAGTGTATTCACATTGAATACAAGTATATTCCATGCAGTTTACATATAGAAGTAAAAACTCATGGTATAACAGTGTATTCACATTGAATACAAGTATATTTGATGCTGTTTACATATAGAAGTAAAAACTCATGGTATAACAGTGTATTCACATTGAATACAAGTATATTCCATGCAGTTTACATATAGAAGTAAAAACTCATGGTATAACAGTGTATTCACATTGAATACAAGTATATTCGATGCAGTTTACATATAGAAGTAAAAACTCATGGTATAACAGTGTATTCACATTGAATACAAGTATATTTGATGCAGTTTACATATAGAAGTAAAAACTCATGGTATAACAGTGTATTCACATTGAATACAAGTATATTCCATGCAGTTTACATATAGAAATAAAAACTCATGGTATAACAGTGTATTCACATTGAATACAAGTATATTCCATGCAGTTTACATATAGAAGTAAAAACTCATGGTATAACAGTGTATTCACATTGAATACAAGTATATTTGATGCTGTTTACATATAGAAGTAAAAACTCATGGTATAACAGTGTATTCACATTGAATACAAGTATATTTGATGCTGTTTACATATAGAAGTAAAAACTCATGGTATAACAGTGTATTCACATTGAATACAAGTATATTCCATGCAGTTTACATATAGAAGTAAAAACTCATGGTATAACAGTGTATTCACATTGAATACAAGTATATTTGATGCTGTTTACATATAGAAGTAAAAACTCATGGTATAACAGTGTATTCACATTGAATACAAGTATATTCCATGCTGTTTACATATAGAAGTAAAAACTCATGGTATAACAGTGTATTCACATTGAATACAAGTATATTTCCATGCTGTTTACATATAGAAGTAAAAACTCATGGTATAACAGTGTATTCACATTGAATACAAGTATATTTGATGCTGTTTACATATAGAAATAAAAACTCATGGTATAACAGTGTATTCACATTGAATACAAGTATATTCCATGCTGTTTACATATAGAAGTAAAAACTCATGGTATAACAGTGTATTCACATTGAATACAAGTATATTTCGATGCTGTTTACATATAGAAGTAAAAACTCATGGTATAACAGTGTATTCACATTGAATACAAGTATATTCCATGCAGTTTACATATAGAAGTAAAAACTCATGGTATAACAGTGTATTCACATTGAATACAAGTATATTCCATGCAGTTTACATATAGAAGTAAAAACTCATGGTATAACAGTGTATTCACATTGAATACAAGTATATTTGATGCTGTTTACATATAGAAGTAAAAACTCATGGTATAACAGTGTATTCACATTGAATACAAGTATATTCCATGCAGTTTACATATAGAAGTAAAAACTCATGGTATAACAGTGTATTCACATTGAATACAAGTATATTTCATGCTGTTTACATATAGAAGTAAAAACTCATGGTATAACAGTGTATTCACATTGAATACAAGTATATTTCATGCTGTTTACATATAGAAGTAAAAAACTCATGGTATAACAGTGTATTCACATTGAATACAAGTATATTTGATGCTGTTTACATATAGAAGTAAAAACTCATGGTATAACAGTGTATTCACATTGAATACAAGTATATTCCATGCAGTTTACATATAGAAGTAAAAACTCATGGTATAACAGTGTATTCACATTGAATACAAGTATATTCCTGATGCAGTTTACATATAGAAGTAAAAACTCATGGTATAACAGTGTATTCACATTGAATACAAGTATATTCCATGCAGTTTACATATAGAAGTAAAAACTCATGGTATAACAGTGTATTCACATTGAATACAAGTATATTTCATGCAGTTTACATATAGAAGTAAAAACTCATGGTATAACAGTGTATTCACATTGAATACAAGTATATTTCATGCTGTTTACATATAGAAGTAAAAACTCATGGTATAACAGTGTATTCACATTGAATACAAGTATATTCCATGCAGTTTACATATAGAAGTAAAAACTCATGGTATAACAGTGTATTCACATTGAATACAAGTATATTCCATGCAGTTTACATATAGAAGTAAAAACTCATGGTATAACAGTGTATTCACATTGAATACAAGTATATTTGATGCTGTTTACATATAGAAGTAAAAACTCATGGTATAACAGTGTATTCACATTGAATACAAGTATAATTCCATGCAGTTTACATATAGAAGTAAAAACTCATGGTATAACAGTGTATTCACATTGAATACAAGTATATTTGATGCTGTTTACATATAGAAGTAAAAACTCATGGTATAACAGTGTATTCACATTGAATACAAGTATATTTCATGCTGTTTACATATAGAAGTAAAAACTCATGGTATAACAGTGTATTCACATTGAATACAAGTATATTCCATGCAGTTTTACATATAGAAGTAAAAACTCATGGTATAACAGTGTATTCACATTGAATACAAGTATATTCCATGCAGTTTACATATAGAAGTAAAAACTCATGGTATAACAGTGTATTCACATTGAATACAAGTATATTTGATGCTGTTTACATATAGAAGTAAAAACTCATGGTATAACAGTGTATTCACATTGAATACAAGTATATTCCATGCAGTTTACATATAGAAGTAAAAACTCATGGTATAACAGTGTATTCACATTGAATACAAGTATATTTGATGCTGTTTACATATAGAAGTAAAAACTCATGGTATAACAGTGTATTCACATTGAATACAAGTATATTTCATGCTGTTTACATATAGAAGTAAAAACTCATGGTATAACAGTGTATTCACATTGAATACAAGTATATTTGATGCTGTTTACATATAGAAGTAAAAACTCATGGTATAACAGTGTATTCACATTGAATACAAGTATATTCCATGCAGTTTACATATAGAAGTAAAAACTCATGGTATAACAGTGTATTCACATTGAATACAAGTATATTCGATGCTGTTTACATATAGAAGTAAAAACTCATGGTATAACAGTGTATTCACATTGAATACAAGTATATTTCAATGCAGTTTACATATAGAAGTAAAAACTCATGGTATAACAGTGTATTCACATTGAATACAAGTATATTCCATGCTGTTTACATATAGAAGTAAAAACTCATGGTATAACAGTGTATTCACATTGAATACAAGTATATTCCATGCTGTTTACATATAGAAGTAAAAACTCATGGTATAACAGTGTATTCACATTGAATACAAGTATATTCCATGCTGTTTACATATAGAAGTAAAAACTCATGGTATAACAGTGTATTCACATTGAATACAAGTATATTCCATGCAGTTTACATATAGAAGTAAAAACTCATGGTATAACAGTGTATTCACATTGAATACAAGTATATTCCATGCAGTTTACATATAGAAGTAAAAACTCATGGTATAACAGTGTATTCACATTGAATACAAGTATATTCCATGCAGTTTACATATAGAAGTAAAAACTCATGGTATAACAGTGTATTCACATTGAATACAAGTATATTTCCATGCTGTTTACATATAGAAGTAAAAACTCATGGTATAACAGTGTATTCACATTGAATACAAGTATATTCCATGCTGTTTACATATAGAAGTAAAAACTCATGGTATAACAGTGTATTCATCATTGAATACAAGTATATTTGATGCTGTTTACATATAGAAGTAAAAACTCATGGTATAACAGTGTATTCACATTGAATACAAGTATATTCCATGCAGTTTACATATAGAAGTAAAAACTCATGGTATAACAGTGTATTCACATTGAATACAAGTATATTTGATGCTGTTTACATATAGAAGTAAAAACTCATGGTATAACAGTGTATTCACATTGAATACAAGTATATTTCCATGCAGTTTACATATAGAAGTAAAAACTCATGGTATAACAGTGTATTCACATTGAATACAAGTATATTCCATGCAGTTTACATATAGAAGTAAAAAACTCATGGTATAACAGTGTATTCACATTGAATACAAGTATATTTCATGCAGTTTACATATAGAAGTAAAAACTCATGGTATAACAGTGTATTCACATTGAATACAAGTATATTCCATGCTGTTTACATATAGAAGTAAAAACTCATGGTATAACAGTGTATTCACATTGAATACAAGTATATTCCATGCTGTTTACATATAGAAGTAAAAACTCATGGTATAACAGTGTATTCACATTGAATACAAGTATATTTCATGCTGTTTACATATAGAAGTAAAAACTCATGGTATAACAGTGTATTCACATTGAATACAAGTATATTCCATGCAGTTTACATATAGAAGTAAAAACTCATGGTATAACAGTGTATTCACATTGAATACAAGTATATTTCATGCTGTTTACATATAGAAGTAAAAACTCATGGTATAACAGTGTATTCACATTGAATACAAGTATATTCCATGCTGTTTACATATAGAAGTAAAAACTCATGGTATAACAGTGTATTCACATTGAATACAAGTATATTTGATGCTGTTTACATATAGAAGTAAAAACTCATGGTATAACAGTGTATTCACATTGAATACAAGTATATTCCATGCTGTTTACATATAGAACTAAAAACTCATGGTATAACAGTGTATTCACATTGAATACAAGTATATTTGATGCTGTTTACATATAGAAGTAAAAACTCATGGTATAACAGTGTATTCACATTGAATACAAGTATATTTGATGCTGTTTACATATAGAAGTAAAAACTCATGGTATAACAGTGTATTCACATTGAATACAAGTATATTCCATGCAGTTTACATATAGAAGTAAAAACTCATGGTATAACAGTGTATTCACATTGAATACAAGTATATTCCATGCAGTTTACATATAGAAGTAAAAACTCATGGTATAACAGTGTATTCACATTGAATACAAGTATATTCCATGCAGTTTACATATAGAAGTAAAAACTCATGGTATAACAGTGTATTCACATTGAATACAAGTATATTTCATGCTGTTTACATATAGAAGTAAAAACTCATGGTATAACAGTGTATTCACATTGAATACAAGTATATTTGATGCAGTTTACATATAGAAGTAAAAACTCATGGTATAACAGTGTATTCACATTGAATACAAGTATATTTCATGCTGTTTACATATAGAAGTAAAAACTCATGGTATAACAGTGTATTCACATTGAATACAAGTATATTCCATGCAGTTTACATATAGAAGTAAAAACTCATGGTATAACAGTGTATTCACATTGAATACAAGTATATTTGATGCTGTTTACATATAGAACTAAAAACTCATGGTATAACAGTGTATTCACATTGAATACAAGTATAATCCATGCAGTTTACATATAGAAGTAAAAACTCATGGTATAACAGTGTATTCACATTGAATACAAGTATATTTGATGCTGTTTACATATAGAACTAAAAACTCATGGTATAACAGTGTATTCACATTGAATACAAGTATATTCCATGCAGTTTACATATAGAAGTAAAAACTCATGGTATAACAGTGTATTCACATTGAATACAAGTATATTTGATGCTGTTTACATATAGAAGTAAAAACTCATGGTATAACAGTGTATTCACATTGAATACAAGTATATTCCATGCTGTTTACATATAGAAGTAAAAACTCATGGTATAACAGTGTATTCACATTGAATACAAGTATATTCCATGCTGTTTACATATAGAAGTAAAAACTCATGGTATAACAGTGTATTCACATTGAATACAAGTATATTCCATGCAGTTTACATATAGAAGTAAAAACTCATGGTATAACAGTGTATTCACATTGAATACAAGTATATTTCATGCTGTTTACATATAGAAGTAAAAACTCATGGTATAACAGTGTATTCACATTGAATACAAGTATATTCCATGCTGTTTACATATAGAAGTAAAAACTCATGGTATAACAGTGTATTCACATTGAATACAAGTATATTCCATGCAGTTTACATATAGAAGTAAAAACTCATGGTATAACAGTGATATTCACATTGAATACAAGTATATTTGATGCTGTTTACATATAGAAGTAAAAACTCATGGTATAACAGTGTATTCACATTGAATACAAGTATATTCCATGCAGTTTACATATAGAAGTAAAAACTCATGGTATAACAGTGTATTCACATTGAATACAAGTATATTTCCATGCTGTTTACATATAGAACTAAAAACTCATGGTATAACAGTGTATTCACATTGAATACAAGTATATTTGATGCTGTTTACATATAGAACTAAAAACTCATGGTATAACAGTGTATTCACATTGAATACAAGTATATTCCATGCAGTTTACATATAAATAAAAAAACTCATGGTATAACAGTGTATTCACATTGAATACAAGTATATTTGATGCTGTTTACATATAGAACTAAAAACTCATGGTATAACAGTGTATTCACATTGAATACAAGTATATTCCATGCAGTTTACATATAGAAGTAAAAACTCATGGTATAACAGTGTATTCACATTGAATACAAGTATATTTCATGCTGTTTACATATAGAACTAAAAACTCATGGTATAACAGTGTATTCACATTGAATACAAGTATATTCCATGCTGTTTACATATAGAAGTAAAAACTCATGGTATAACAGTGTATTCACATTGAATACAAGTATATTTCATGCTGTTTACATATAGAAGTAAAAACTCATGGTATAACAGTGTATTCACATTGAATACAAGTATATTCCATGCTGTTTACATATAGAAGTAAAAACTCATGGTATAACAGTGTATTCACATTGAATACAAGTATATTCCATGCTGTTTACATATAGAAGTAAAAACTCATGGTATAACAGTGTATTCACATTGAATACAAGTATATTCCATGCTGTTTACATATAGAAGTAAAAACTCATGGTATAACAGTGTATTCACATTGAATACAAGTATATTCCATGCAGTTTACATATATAAGTAAAAACTCATGGTATAACAGTGTATTCACATTGAATACAAGTATATTCCATGCAGTTTACATATAGAAGTAAAAACTCATGGTATAACAGTGTATTCACATTGAATACAAGTATATTCCATGCAGTTTACATATAGAAGTAAAAACTCATGGTATAACAGTGTATTCACATTGAATACAAGTATATTTCATGCAGTTTACATATAGAAGTAAAAACTCATGGTATAACAGTGTATTCACATTGAATACAAGTATATTCCATGCTGTTTACATATAGAAGTAAAAACTCATGGTATAACAGTGTATTCACATTGAATACAAGTATATTTCCATGCATGTTTACATATAGAAGTAAAAACTCATGGTATAACAGTGTATTCACATTGAATACAAGTATATTCCATGCGGTTTACATATAGAAGTAAAAACTCATGGTATAACAGTGTATTCACATTGAATACAAGTATATTTCATGCAGTTTACATATAGAAGTAAAAACTCATGGTATAACAGTGTATTCACATTGAATACAAGTATATTTCATGCTGTTTACATATAGAAGTAAAAACTCATGGTATAACAGTGTATTCACATTGAATACAAGTATATTTGATGCTGTTTACATATAGAAGTAAAAACTCATGGTATAACAGTGTATTCACATTGAATACAAGTATATTCCATGCAGTTTACATATAGAAGTAAAAACTCATGGTATAACAGTGTATTCACATTGAATACAAGTATATTCGATGCTGTTTACATATAGAAGTAAAAACTCATGGTATAACAGTGTATTCACATTGAATACAAGTATATTTCATGCTGTTTACATATAGAATAAAAACTCATGGTATAACAGTGTATTCACATTGAATACAAGTATATTCCATGCTGTTTACATATAGAAGTAAAAACTCATGGTATAACAGTGTATTCACATTGAATACAAGTATATTCCATGCTGTTTACATATAGAAGTAAAAACTCATGGTATAACAGTGTATTCACATTGAATACAAGTATATTTCATGCTGTTTACATATAGAAGTAAAAACTCATGGTATAACAGTGTATTCACATTGAATACAAGTATATTTGATGCTGTTTACATATAGAAGTAAAAACTCATGGTATAACAGTGTATTCACATTGAATACAAGTATATTCCATGCAGTTTACATATAGAAGTAAAAACTCATGGTATAACAGTGTATTCACATTGAATACAAGTATATTCCATGCAGTTTACATATAGAAGTAAAAACTCATGGTATAACAGTGTATTCACATTGAATACAAGTATATTTCCATGCAGTTTACATATAGAGTAAAAACTCATGGTATAACAGTGTATTCACATTGAATACAAGTATATTCCATGCAGTTTACATATAGAAGTAAAAACTCATGGTATAACAGTGTATTCACATTGAATACAAGTATATTTCATGCTG
Source organism: Daphnia magna (assembly GCF_020631705.1). Classification (NCBI taxonomy): domain Eukaryota; kingdom Metazoa; phylum Arthropoda; class Branchiopoda; order Diplostraca; family Daphniidae; genus Daphnia; species Daphnia magna. Next base: position 2,733 of record NW_025533227.1, on the reverse strand, counting down.
TTTACATATAGAAGTAAAAACTCATGGTATAACAGTGTATTCACATTGAATACAAGTATATTTCCATGCAGTTTACATATAGAAGTAAAAACTCATGGTATAACAGTGTATTCACATTGAATACAAGTATATTCCATGCAGTTTACATATAAATGAAAAACTCATGGTATAACAGTGTATTCACATTGAATACAAGTATATTCCATGCAGTTTACATATAGAAGTAAAAACTCATGGTATAACAGTGTATTCACATTGAATACAAGTATATTTCATGCTGTTTACATATAGAAGTAAAAACTCATGGTATAACAGTGTATTCACATTGAATACAAGTATATTTGATGCCTTTTTACATATAGAAGTAAAAACTCATGGTATAACAGTGTATTCACATTGAATACAAGTATATTCCATGCAGTTTACATATAGAAGTAAAAACTCATGGTATAACAGTGTATTCACATTGAATACAAGTATATTCGATGCTGTTTACATATAGAAGTAAAAACTCATGGTATAACAGTGTATTCACATTGAATACAAGTATATTCCATGCAGTTTACATATAGAAGTAAAAACTCATGGTATAACAGTGTATTCACATTGAATACAAGTATATTTCATGCTGTTTACATATAGAAGTAAAAACTCATGGTATAACAGTGTATTCACATTGAATACAAGTATATTCCATGCTGTTTACATATAGAAGTAAAAACTCATGGTATAACAGTGTATTCACATTGAATACAAGTATATTTCATGCTGTTTACATATAGAAGTAAAAACTCATGGTATAACAGTGTATTCACATTGAATACAAGTATATTTCATGCTGTTTACATATAGAAGTAAAAACTCATGGTATAACAGTGTATTCACATTGAATACAAGTATATTCCATGCAGTTTACATATATAAGTAAAAACTCATGGTATAACAGTGTATTCACATTGAATACAAGTATATTTGATGCTGTTTACATATAGAAGTAAAAACTCATGGTATAACAGTGTATTCACATTGAATACAAGTATATTCCATGCAGTTTACATATAGAAGTAAAAACTCATGGTATAACAGTGTATTCACATTGAATACAAGTATATTCCATGCAGTTTACATATATAAGTAAAAACTCATGGTATAACAGTGTATTCACATTGAATACAAGTATATTTGATGCTGTTTACATATAGAAGTAAAAACTCATGGTATAACAGTGTATTCACATTGAATACAAGTATATTCCATGCAGTTTACATATAGAAGTAAAAACTCATGGTATAACAGTGTATTCACATTGAATACAAGTATATTTCCATGCTGTTTACATATAGAAGTAAAAACTCATGGTATAACAGTGTATTCACATTGAATACAAGTATATTCCATGCTGTTTACATATAGAAGTAAAAACTCATGGTATAACAGTGTATTCACATTGAATACAAGTATATTCCATGCAGTTTACATATAGAAGTAAAAACTCATGGTATAACAGTGTATTCACATTGAATACAAGTATATTTGATGCTGTTTACATATAGAAGTAAAAAACTCATGGTATAACAGTGTATTCACATTGAATACAAGTATATTCCATGCTGTTTACATATAGAAGTAAAAACTCATGGTATAACAGTGTATTCACATTGAATACAAGTATATTTGATGCTGTTTACATATAGAAGTAAAAACTCATGGTATAACAGTGTATTCACATTGAATACAAGTATATTCCATGCAGTTTACATATAGAAGTAAAAACTCATGGTATAACAGTGTATTCACATTGAATACAAGTATATTCCATGCAGTTTACATATAGAAGTAAAAACTCATGGTATAACAGTGTATTCACATTGAATACAAGTATATTTGATGCTGTTTACATATAGAAGTAAAAACTCATGGTATAACAGTGTATTCACATTGAATACAAGTATATTCCATGCAGTTTACATATAGAAGTAAAAACTCATGGTATAACAGTGTATTCACATTGAATACAAGTATATTTGATGCTGTTTACATATAGAAGTAAAAACTCATGGTATAACAGTGTATTCACATTGAATACAAGTATATTTCATGCTGTTTACATATAGAAGTAAAAACTCATGGTATAACAGTGTATTCACATTGAATACAAGTATATTCCATGCAGTTTACATATAGAAGTAAAAACTCATGGTATAACAGTGTATTCACATTGAATACAAGTATATTCCATGCAGTTTACATATAGAAGTAAAAACTCATGGTATAACAGTGTATTCACATTGAATACAAGTATATTCCATGCAGTTTACATATAGAAGTAAAAACTCATGGTATAACAGTGTATTCACATTGAATACAAGTATATTTGATGCTGTTTACATATAGAAGTAAAAACTCATGGTATAACAGTGTATTCACATTGAATACAAGTATATTCCATGCAGTTTACATATAAAGTAAAAACTCATGGTATAACAGTGTATTCACATTGAATACAAGTATATTTGATGCTGTTTACATATAGAAGTAAAAACTCATGGTATAACAGTGTATTCACATTGAATACAAGTATATTCCATGCAGTTTACATATAGAAGTAAAAACTCATGGTATAACAGTGTATTCACATTGAATACAAGTATATTCCATGCAGTTTACATATAGAAGTAAAAACTCATGGTATAACAGTGTATTCACATTGAATACAAGTATATTTGATGCTGC
>NW_025533226.1:0-81453 GCF_020631705.1 Daphnia magna | reverse complement strand
CATTGTGCTTCAACAAACTGCATGGAATATACTTGTATTCAATGTGAATACACTGTTATACCATGAGTTTTTACTTCTATATGTAAACTACAGCATCAAATATACTTGTATTCAATGTGAATACACTGTTATACCATGAGTTTTTACTTCTATATGTAAACTGCATGGAATATACTTGTATTCAATGTGAATACACTGTTATACCATGAGTTTTTACTTCTATATGTAAACAGCATCAAATATACTTGTATTCAATGTGAATACACTGTTATACCATGAGTTTTTACTTCTATATATAAACTGCATGGAATATACTTGTATTCAATGTGAATACACTGTTATACCATGAGTTTTTACTTCTATATGTAAACTGCATGGAATATACTTGTATTCAATGTGAATACACTGTTATACCATGAGTTTTTACTTCTATATGTAAACTGCATGGAATATACTTGTATTCAATGTGAATACACTGTTATACCATGAGTTTTTACTTCTATATGTAAACAGCATCAAATATACTTGTATTCAATGTGAATACACTGTTATACCATGAGTTTTTACTTCTATATGTAAACTGCATGGAATATACTTGTATTCAATGTGAATACACTGTTATACCATGAGTTTTTACTTCTATATGTAAACTGCATGGAATATACTTGTATTCAATGTGAATACACTGTTATACCATGAGTTTTTACTTCTATATGTAAACTGCATCGAATATATACTTGTATTCAATGTGAATACACTGTTATACCATGAGTTTTTACTTCTATATGTAAACTGCATGGAATATACTTGTATTCAATGTGAATACACTGTTATACCATGAGTTTTTACTTCTATATGTAAACTGCATCAAATATACTTGTATTCAATGTGAATACACTGTTATACCATGAGTTTTTACTTCTATATGTAAAAACTGCATCAAATATACTTGTATTCAATGTGAATACACTGTTATACCATGAGTTTTTACTTCTATATGTAAACAGCATCAAATATACTTGTATTCAATGTGAATACACTGTTATACCATGAGTTTTTACTTCTATATGTAAACTGCATGGAATATACTTGTATTCAATGTGAATACACTGTTATACCATGAGTTTTTACTTCTATATGTAAACTGCATCGAAAATATACTTGTATTCAATGTGAATACACTGTTATACCATGAGTTTTTACTTCTATATGTAAACTGCATCAAATATACTTGTATTCAATGTGAATACACTGTTATACCATGAGTTTTTACTTCTATATGTAAACAGCATCGAAATATACTTGTATTCAATGTGAATACACTGTTATACCATGAGTTTTTACTTCTATATGTAAACTGCATGGAATATACTTGTATTCAATGTGAATACACTGTTATACCATGAGTTTTTACTTCTATATGTAAACTGCATCAAATATCACTTGTATTCAATGTGAATACACTGTTATACCATGAGTTTTTACTTCTATATGTATAAGCGCATGAAATATACTTGTATTCAATGTGAATACACTGTTATTACCATGAGTTTTTACTTCTATATGTAAACTGCATGGAATATACTTGTATTCAATGTGAATACACTGTTATACCATGAGTTTTTACTTCTATATGTAAACTGCATGAAATATACTTGTATTAAATGTGAATACACTGTTATAACCATGAGTTTTTACTTCTATATGTAAACTGCATCAATATATACTTGTATTCAATGTGAATACACTGTTATACCATGAGTTTTTACTTCTATATGTAAACTGCATGGAATATACTTGTATTCAATGTGAATACACTGTTATACCATGAGTTTTATACTTCTATATGTAAACTGCATGGAATATACTTGTATTCAATGTGAATACACTGTTATACCATGAGTTTTTACTTCTATATGTAAACAGCATCAAATATACTTGTATTCAATGTGAATACACTGTTATACCATGAGTTTTTACTTCTATATGTAAACTGGCATGGAATATACTTGTATTCAATGTGAATACACTGTTATACCATGAGTTTTTACTTCTATATGTAAACTGCATGGAATATACTTGTATTCAATGTGAATACACTGTTATACCATGAGTTTTTACTTCTATATATAAACTGCATGGAATATACTTGTATTCAATGTGAATACACTGTTATACCATGAGTTTTTACTTCTATATGTAAACTGCATGGAATATACTTGTATTCAATGTGAATACACTGTTATACCATGAGTTTTTACTTCTATATGTAAACAGCATGGAATATACTTGTATTCAATGTGAATACACTGTTATACCATGAGTTTTTACTTCTATATGTAAACTGCATGGAATATACTTGTATTCAATGTGAATACACTGTTATACCATGAGTTTTTACTTCTATATGTAAACTGCATGGAATATACTTGTATTCAATGTGAATACACTGTTATACCATGAGTTTTTACTTCTATATGTAAACTGCATGGAATATACTTGTATTCAATGTGAATACACTGTTATACCATGAGTTTTTACTTCTATATGTAAACTGCATCAAATATACTTGTATTCAATGTGAATACACTGTTATACCATGAGTTTTTACTTCTATATGTAAACTGCATCAAATATACTTGTATTCAATGTGAATACACTGTTATACCATGAGTTTTTACTTCTATATGTAAACTGCATCAAATATACTTGTATTCAATGTGAATACACTGTTATACCATGAGTTTTTACTTCTATATGTAAACTGCATGGAATATACTTGTATTCAATGTGAATACACTGTTATACCATGAGTTTTTACTTCTATATGTAAACTGCATGGAATATACTTGTATTCAATGTGAATACACTGTTATACCATGAGTTTTTACTTCTATATGTAAACTGCATGGAATATACTTGTATTCAATGTGAATACACTGTTATACCATGAGTTTTTACTTCTATATGTAAACAGCATCAAATATACTTGTATTCAATGTGAATACACTGTTATACCATGAGTTTTTACTTCTATATGTAAACTGCATGGAATATACTTGTATTCAATGTGAATACACTGTTATACCATGAGTTTTTACTTCTATATGTAAACTGCATGGAATATACTTGTATTCAATGTGAATACACTGTTATACCATGAGTTTTTACTTCTATATGTAAACTGCATCAAATATACTTGTATTCAATGTGAATACACTGTTATACCATGAGTTTTTACTTCTATATGTAAACTGCATGGAATATACTTGTATTCAATGTGAATACACTGTTATACCATGAGTTTTTACTTCTATATGTAAACTGCATCGAATATACTTGTATTCAATGTGAATACACTGTTATACCATGAGTTTTTACTTCTATATGTAAACTGCATGGAATATACTTGTATTCAATGTGAATACACTGTTATACCATGAGTTTTTACTTCTATATGTAAACTGCATGGAATATACTTGTATTCAATGTGAATACACTGTTATACCATGAGTTTTTACTTCTATATGTAAACTGCATCAAATATACTTGTATTCAATGTGAATACACTGTTATACCATGAGTTTTTACTTCTATATGTAAACTGCATGGAATATACTTGTATTCAATGTGAATACACTGTTATACCATGAGTTTTTACTTCTATATGTAAACTGCATGGAATATACTTGTATTCAATGTGAATACACTGTTATACCATGAGTTTTTACTTCTATATGTAAACTGCATGGAATATACTTGTATTCAATGTGAATACACTGTTATACCATGAGTTTTTACTTCTATATGTAAACTGCATCAAATATACTTGTATTCAATGTGAATACACTGTTATACCATGAGTTTTTACTTCTATATGTAAACTGCATCAAATATACTTGTATTCAATGTGAATACACTGTTATACCATGAGTTTTTACTTCTATATGTAAACAGCAAATCAAATATACTTGTATTCAATGTGAATACACTGTTATACCATGAGTTTTTACTTCTATATGTAAACTGCATGGAATATACTTGTATTCAATGTGAATACACTGTTATACCATGAGTTTTTACTTCTATATATAAACTAAACAGCATCGAATATACTTGTATTTCAATGTGAATACACTGTTATACCATGAGTTTTTACTTCTATATGTAAACTGCATGGAATATACTTGTATTCAATGTGAATACACTGTTATACCATGAGTTTTAACTTCTATATGTAAACTGCATCAAATATACTTGTATTCAATGTGAATACACTGTTATACCATGAGTTTTTACTTCTATATGTAAACTGCATCAAATATACTTTGTATTCAATGTGAATACACTGTTATACCATGAGTTTTTACTTCTATATGTAAACTGCATCAAATATACTTGTATTCAATGTGAATACACTGTTATACCATGAGTTTTTACTTCTATATGTAAACTGCATGGAATATACTTGTATTCAATGTGAATACACTGTTATACCATGAGTTTTTACTTCTATATGTAAACGTGCATGGAATATACTTGTATTCAATGTGAATACACTGTTATACCATGAGTTTTTACTTCTATATGTAAACTGCATGGAATATACTTGTATTCAATGTGAATACACTGTTATACCATGAGTTTTTACTTCTATATGTAAACTGCATGGAATATACTTGTATTCAATGTGAATACACTGTTATACCATGAGTTTTTACTTCTATTATGTAAACTGCATCAAATATACTTGTATTCAATGTGAATACACTGTTATACACGATGAGTTTTTACTTCTATATGTAAACTGCATGGAATATACTTGTATTCAATGTGAATACACTGTTATACCATGAGTTTTTACTTCTATATGTAAACTGCATGGAATATACTTGTATTCAATGTGAATACACTGTTATACCATGAGTTTTTACTTCTATATGTAAACTGCATGGAATATACTTGTATTCAATGTGAATACACTGTTATACCATGAGTTTTTACTTCTATATGTAAACTGCATCAAATATACTTGTATTCAATGTGAATACACTGTTATACCATGAGTTTTTACTTCTATATGTAAACTGCATCAAATATACTTGTATTCAATGTGAATACACTGTTATACCATGAGTTTTTACTTCTATATGTAAACTGCACATCAAATATACTTGTATTCAATGTGAATACACTGTTATACCATGAGTTTTTACTTCTATATGTAAACTGCATGGAATATACTTGTATTCAATGTGAATACACTGTTATACCATGAGTTTTTACTTCTATATGTAAACTGCATCGAATATACTTGTATTCAATGTGAATACACTGTTATACCATGAGTTTTTACTTCTATATGTAAACTGCATGGAATATACTTGTATTCAATGTGAATACACTGTTATACCATGAGTTTTTACTTCTATATGTAAACTGCATCAAATATACTTGTATTCAATGTGAATACACTGTTATACCATGAGTTTTTACTTCTATATGTAAACTGCATCAAATATACTTGTATTCAATGTGAATACACTGTTATACCATGAGTTTTTACTTCTATATGTAAACTGCATCAAATATACTTGTATTCAATGTGAATACACTGTTATACCATGAGTTTTTACTTCTATATGTAAACTGCATGGAATATACTTGTATTCAATGTGAATACACTGTTATACCATGAGTTTTTACTTCTATATGTAAACTGCATCGAATATACTTGTATTCAATGTGAATACACTGTTATCTACCATGAGTTTTTACTTCTATATGTAAACTGCATGGAATATACTTGTATTCAATGTGAATACACTGTTATACCATGAGTTTTTACTTCTATATGTAAACTGCATCAAATATACTTGTATTCAATGTGAATACACTGTTATACCATGAGTTTTTACTTCTATATGTAAACTGCATGGAATATACTTGTATTCAATGTGAATACACTGTTATACCATGAGTTTTTACTTCTATATGTAAACAGCATCAAATATACTTGTATTCAATGTGAATACACTGTTATACCATGAGTTTTTACTTCTATATGTAAACTGCATGGAATATACTTGTATTCAATGTGAATACACTGTTATACCATGAGTTTTTACTTCTATATGTAAACTGCATGGAATATACTTGTATTCAATGTGAATACACTGTTATACCATGAGTTTTTACTTCTATATGTAAACTGCATCAAATATACTTGTATTCAATGTGAATACACTGTTATACCATGAGTTTTTACTTCTATATGTAAACTGCATGGAATATACTTGTATTCAATGTGAATACACTGTTATACCATGAGTTTTTACTTCTATATGTAAACTGCATGGAATATACTTGTATTCAATGTGAATACACTGTTATACCATGAGTTTTTACTTCTATATGTAAAACTGCATCAAATATACTTGTATTCAATGTGAATACACTGTTATACCATGAGTTTTTACTTCTATATGTAAACTGCATCAAATATACTTGTATTCAATGTGAATACACTGTTATACCATGAGTTTTTACTTCTATATGTAAACTGCATGGAATATACTTGTATTCAATGTGAATACACTGTTATACCATGAGTTTTTACTTCTATATGTAAACTGCATCAGAATATACTTGTATTCAATGTGAATACACTGTTATACCATGAGTTTTTACTTCTATATGTAAACTGCATCAAATATACTTGTATTCAATGTGAATACACTGTTATACCATGAGTTTTTACTTCTATATGTAAACTGCATCAAATATACTTGTATTCAATGTGAATACACTGTTATACCATGAGTTTTTACTTCTATATGTAAACTGCATGGAATATACTTGTATTCAATGTGAATACACTGTTATACCATGAGTTTTTACTTCTATATGTAAAACTGCATGGAATATACTTGTATTCAATGTGAATACACTGTTATACCATGAGTTTTTACTTCTATATGTAAACTGCATCAAATATACTTGTATTCAATGTGAATACACTGTTATACCATGAGTTTTTACTTCTATATGTAAACTGCATCAAATATACTTGTATTCAATGTGAATACACTGTTATACCATGAGTTTTTACTTCTATATGTAAACTGCATCAAATATACTTGTATTCAATGTGAATACACTGTTATACCATGAGTTTTTACTTCTATATGTAAACTGCATGGAATATACTTGTATTCAATGTGAATACACTGTTATACCATGAGTTTTTACTTCTATATGTAAACTGCATCAAATATACTTGTATTCAATGTGAATACACTGTTATACCATGAGTTTTTACTTCTATATAGTAAACTGCATCAAATATACTTGTATTCAATGTGAATACACTGTTATACCATGAGTTTTTACTTCTATATGTAAACTGCATGAAATATACTTGTATTCAATGTGAATACACTGTTATACCATGAGTTTTTACTTCTATATGTAAACTGCATCAAATATACTTGTATTCAATGTGAATACACTGTTATACCATGAGTTTTTACTTCTATATGTAAACTGCATCAAATATACTTGTATTCAATGTGAATACACTGTTATACCATGAGTTTTTACTTCTCTATATGTAAACTGCATGGAATATACTTGTATTCAATGTGAATACACTGTTATACCATGAGTTTTTACTTCTATATGTAAACTGCATCAAATATACTTGTATTCAATGTGAATACACTGTTATACCATGAGTTTTTACTTCTATATGTAAACTGCATCAAATATACTTGTATTCAATGTGAATACACTGTTATACCATGAGTTTTTACTTCTATATGTAAACTGCATCGAATATACTTGTATTCAATGTGAATACACTGTTATACCATGAGTTTTTACTTCTATATGTAAACTGCATCAAATATACTTGTATTCAATGTGAATACACTGTTATACCATGAGTTTTTACTTCTATATGTAAACCGGCATGAAATATACTTGTATTCAATGTGAATACACTGTTATACCATGAGTTTTTACTTCTATATGTAAACTGCATCAAATATACTTGTATTCAATGTGAATACACTGTTATACCATGAGTTTTTACTTCTATATGTAAACTGCAATCAAATATACTTGTATTCAATGTGAATACACTGTTATACCATGAGTTTTTACTTCTATATGTAAACTGCATCGAAAATATACTTGTATTCAATGTGAATACACTGTTATACCATGAGTTTTTACTTCTATATGTAAACTGCATCAAATATACTTGTATTCAATGTGAATACACTGTTATACCATGAGTTTTTACTTCTATATGTAAACTGCATCAGAATATACTTGTATTCAATGTGAATACACTGTTATACCATGAGTTTTTACTTCTATATGTAAACTGCATGGAATATACTTGTATTCAATGTAGAATACACTGTTATACCATGAGTTTTTACTTCTATATGTAAACAGCATCAAATATACTTGTATTCAATGTGAATACACTGTTATACCATGAGTTTTTACTTCTATTATGTAAACTGCATCAAATATACTTGTATTCAATGTGAATACACTGTTATACCATGAGTTTTTACTTCTATATGTAAACTGCATCAAATATACTTGTATTCAATGTGAATACACTGTTATACCATGAGTTTTTACTTCTATATGTAAACTGCATCAAATATACTTGTATTCAATGTGAATACACTGTTATACCATGAGTTTTTACTTCTATATGTAAACTGCATCAAATATACTTGTATTCAATGTGAATACACTGTTATACCATGAGTTTTTACTTCTATATGTAAACTGCATGGAATATACTTGTATTCAATGTGAATACACTGTTATACCATGAGTTTTTACTTCTATATGTAAACAGCATGGAATATACTTGTATTCAATGTGAATACACTGTTATACCATGAGTTTTTACTTACTTATATGTAAACTGCATCAAATATACTTGTATTCAATGTGAATACACTGTTATACCATGAGTTTTTACTTCTATATGTAAACTGCATCAAATATACTTGTATTCAATGTGAATACACTGTTATAACCATGATAGTTTTTACTTCTATATGTAAACTGCATGGAATATACTTGTATTCAATGTGAATACACTGTTATACCATGAGTTTTTACTTCTATATGTAAACTGCATCAAATATACTTGTATTCAATGTGAATACACTGTTATACCATGAGTTTTTACTTCTATATGTAAACTGCATCAAATATACTTGTATTCAATGTGAATACACTGTTATACCATGAGTTTTTACTTCTATATATAAACTGCATCAAATATACTTGTATTCAATGTGAATACACTGTTATACCATGAGTTTTTACTTCTATATGTAAACTGCATCGAAAATATACTTGTATTCAATGTGGGATACACTGTTATACCATGAGTTTTTACTTCTATATGTAAACTGCATGAAATATACTTGTATTCAATGGAATATATACCATGAATTTTACTTCTATATGAAAGCAACTTGTATTCAATGTGAATACACTGTTATACCATGAGTTTTTACTTCTATATGTAAACTGCATGGAATAATACTTGTATTCAATGTGAATACACTGTTATACCATGAATTTTTCTTCTACTTCTATGTAAACTGCATGGAATATACTTGTAATTCAATGTGAATACACTGTTATATCCAAAACTTGTATTCAATGTGAATACACTTATACCATGAGTTTTTACTTCTATATGTAAACTGCATCAAATATACTTGTATTCAATGTGAATACACTGTTATACCATGAGTTTTTACTTCTATATGTAAAACTGCATGGAATATACTTCGTATTCAATGTGAAACACCTCTTATATATCTAACACACAAATACACTGTTATACAAATCACTGAGTTTATACTTTTTACTTCTATATGTAAACAGCATCAAATATACTTGTATTCAATGTGAATACACTGTTATACCATGAGTTTTTACTTCTATATGTAAACAGCATCAAATATACTTGTATTCAATGTGAATACACTGTTATACCATGAGATTTTTACTTCTATATGTAAACTGCATCAAATATACTTGTATTCAATGTGAATACACTGTTATACCATGAGTTTTTACTTCTATATGTAAACAGCATCAAATATACTTGTATTCAATGTGAATACACTGTTATACCATGAGATTTTTACTTCTATATGTAAACTGCATCAAATATACTTGTATTCAATGTGAATACACTGTTATACCATGAGTTTTTACTTCTATATGTAAACTGCATGGAATATACTTGTATTCAATGTGAATACACTGTTATACCATGAGTTTTTACTTCTATATGTAAACAGCATCAAATATACTTGTATTCAATGTGAATACACTGTTATACCATGAGTTTTTACTTCTATATGTAAACTGCATCAAATATACTTGTATTCAATGTGAATACACTGTTATACCATGAGTTTTTACTTCTATATGTAAACTGCATCAAATATACTTGTATTCAATGTGAATACACTGTTATACCATGAGTTTTTACTTCTATATGTAAACTGCATCAAATATACTTGTATTCAATGTGAATACACTGTTATACCATGAGTTTTTACTTCTATATGTAAACTGCATCAAATATACTTGTATTCAATGTGAATACACTGTTATACCATGAGTTTTTACTTCTATATGTAAACTGCATGGAATATACTTGTATTCAATGTGAATACACTGTTATTACATGAGTTTTACTTCTATAACGCATAATTCAATGTTAATACACTGTTATATACATGAGTTTTTACTTCTATATGTAAACTGCATGGAATATACTTGTATTCAATGTGAATACACTGTTATACCATGAGTTTTTACTTCTATATGTAAACTGCATCAAATATACTTGTATTCAATGTGAATACACTGTTATACCATGAGTTTTTACTTCTATATGTAAACTGCATCAAATATACTTGTATTCAATGTGAATACACTGTTATACCATGAGTTTTTACTTCTATATGTAAACTGCATCGAATATACTTGTATTCAATGTGAATACACTGTTATACCATGAGTTTTTACTTCTATATGTAAACTGCATCAAATATACTTGTATTCAATGTGAATACACTGTTATACCATGAGTTTTTACTTCTATATGTAAACTGCATCAAATATACTTGTATTCAATGTGAATACACTGTTATACCATGAGTTTTTACTTCTATATGTAAACTGCATCAAATATACTTGTATTCAATGTGAATACACTGTTATACCATGAGTTTTTACTTCTATATGTAAACTGCATCAAATATACTTGTATTCAATGTGAATACACTGTTATACCATGATTCACATGAAACGCAGGTTTTTACTTCTATATGTAAACTGCATACACTGTATACCAAGTTTTGTATATGGAAATATACTTGTATTCAATGTGAATACACTGTTATACCATGAGTTTTTTACTTCTATATATAAACTGCATCAAATATACTTGTATTCAATGTGAATACACTGTTATACCATGGTTTTACTTATATTAATATGAGTAAATTTACTTCTATATATTGGGATAATGTGAATACACTTCTATAATGTTTTTACTTCTATATGTAAACTGCATCAAATATACTTGTATTCAATGTAACGTTATATTAAATGTAGATACTATATGTATACTCAAAAATATACTTGTATTCAATGTGAATAATACATGAATATTACTACTGAATACACTGTTATACCATGAATTTTTACTTCTATATGTAAACAGCATCAAATATACTTGTATTCAATGTGAATACACTGTTATACCATGAGTTTTTACTTCTATATGTAAACTGGTCATGGAATATACTTGTATTCAATGTAAATACATTTATACCATATATTTTACTTCTAAAATATGTAAACTGCAATATACTTGTATTCAATGTGAATACACTTATACCATATACTTGTAAAATATACTTTATCAATGTGAACTACTACTTACAATGTGAATACACTGTTATACCATGAGTTTTTACTTCTATATGTAAACAGCATCAAATATACTTGTATTCAATGTGAATACACTGTTATACCATGAGTTTTTACTTCTATATATATCAAAGTGCATCGGAAATATACTTGTATTCAATGTGAATACACTGTTATACCATGAGTTTTTACTTCTATATGTAAACAGCATCAAATATACTTGTATTCAATGTGAATACACTGTTATACCATGAGTTTTTAACTTCTATATGTAAACTGCATCAAATATACTTGTATTCAATGTGAATACACTGTTATACCATGAGTTTTTACTTCTATATGTAAACTGCATGGAATATACTTGTATTCAATGTGAATACACTGTTATACCATGAGTTTTTACTTCTATATGTAAAGCAGCATCAAATATACTTGTATTCAATGTGAGATACACTGTTATACCATGAGTTTTTACTTCTATATGTAAACTGCATGGAATATACTTGTATTCAATGTGAATACACTGTTATACCATGAGTTTTTACTTCTATATGTAAACTGCATGGAATATACTTGTATTCAATGTGAATACACTGTTATACCATGAGTTTTTACTTCTATATGTAAACTGCATCAAATATACTTGTATTCAATGTGAATACACTGTTATACCATGAGTTTTTACTTCTATATGTAAACTGCATCGAATATACTTGTATTCAATGTGAATACACTGTTATACCATGAGTTTTTACTTCTATATGTAAACTGCATCAGATATACTTCTTGTATTCAATGTGAATACACTGTTATACCATGAGTTTTTACTTCTATATGTAAACTGCATGGAATATACTTGTATTCAATGTGAATACACTGTTATACCATGAGTTTTTAACTTCTATATGTAAACTGCATCAAATATACTTGTATTCAATGTGAATACACTGTTATACCATGAGTTTTTACTTCTATATGTAAACAGCATGAAATATACTTGTATTCAATGTGAATACACTGTTATACCATGAGTTTTTACTTCTATATGTAAACTGCATCAAATATACTTGTATTCAATGTGAATACACTGTTATACCATGAGTTTTTACTTCTATATGTAAACTGCATGGAATATACTTGTATTCAATGTGAATACACTGTTATACCATGAGTTTTTACTTCTATATGTAAACTGCATCAAATATACTTGTATTCAATGTGAATACACTGTTATACCATGAGTTTTTACTTCTATATGTAAACAGCATCAAATATACTTGTATTCAATGTGAATACACTGTTATACCATGAGTTTTTACTTCTATATGTAAACAGCATCAAATATACTTGTATTCAATGTGAATACACTGTTATACCATGAGTTTTTACTTCTATATGTAAACTGCATCAAATATACTTGTATTCAATGTGAATACACTGTTATACCATGAGTTTTTACTTCTATATGTAAACTGCATGGAATATACTTGTATTCAATGTGAATACACTGTTATACCATGAGTTTTTACTTCTATATGTAAACTGCATCAAATATACTTGTATTCAATGTGAATACACTGTTATACCATGAGTTTTTACTTCTATATGTAAACTGCATCAAATATACTTGTATTCAATGTGAATACACTGTTATACCATGAGTTTTTACTTCTATATGTAAACTGCATCAAATATACTTGTATTCAATGTGAATACACTGTTATACCATGAGTTTTTACTTCTATATGTAAACTGCATGGAATCTAATTGTATTCAATGTGAATACACTGTTATACCATGAGTTTTTTCTTCTATATGTAAACTGCATCAAATATACTTGTATTCAATGTGAATACACTGTTATACCATGAGTTTTTACTTCTATATGTAAACTGCATGGAATATACTTGTATTCAATGTGAATACACTGTTATACCATGAGTTTTTACTTCTATATGTAAACTGCATCAAATATACTTGTATTCAATGTGAATACACTGTTATACCATGAGTTTTTACTTCTATATGTAAAACTGCATCAAATATACTTGTATTCAATGTGAATACACTGTTATACCATGTGTTTTTACTTCTATATGTAAACTGCATCAAATATACTTGTATTCAATGTGAATACACTGTTATACCATGAGTTTCTTCTTCTATATGTAAACACCATCAAATATACTTGTATTCAACGTGAACACACTGTTATACCATGAGTTTTTACTTCTATATGTAAACTGCATGGAATATACTTGTATTCAATGTGAATACACTGTTATACCATGAGTTTTTACTTCTATATGTAAACTGCATCAAATATACTTGTATTCAATGTGAATACACTGTTATACCATGAGTTTTTACTTCTATATGTAAACTGCATCAAATATACTTGTATTCAATGTGAATACACTGTTATACCATGAGTTTTTACTTCTATATGTAAACTGCATCAAATATACTTGTATTCAATGTGAATACACTGTTATACCATGAGTTTTTACTTCTATATGTAAACTGCATCAAATATACTTGTATTCAATGTGAATACACTGTTATACCATGAGTTTTTACTTCTATATGTAAACTGCATGGAATATACTTGTATTCAATGTGAATACACTGTTATACCATGAGTTTTTACTTCTATATGTAAACTGCATCAAATATACTTGTATTCAATGTGAATACACTGTTATACCATGAGTTTTTACTTCTATATGTAAACTGCATCAAATATACTTGTATTCAATGTGAATACACTGTTATACCATGAGTTTTTACTTCTATATGTAAACTGCATCAAATATACTTGTATTCAATGTGAATACACTGTTATACCATGAGTTTTTACTTCTATATGTAAACAGCATCAAATATACTTGTATTCAATGTGAATACACTGTTATACCATGAGTTTTTACTTCTATATGTAAACTGCATGGAATATACTTGTATTCAATGTGAATACACTGTTATACCATGAGTTTTTTCTTCTATATGTAAACTGCATGGAATATACTTGTATTCAATGTGAATACACTGTTATACCATGAGTTTTTACTTCTATATGTAAACTGCATCAAATATACTTGTATTCAATGTGAATACACTGTTATACCATGAGTTTTTACTTCTATATGTAAACAGCATCAAATATACTTGTATTCAATGTGAATACACTGTTATACCATGAGTTTTTACTTCTATATGTAAACTGCATGGAATATACTTGTATTCAATGTGAATACACTGTTATACCATGAGTTTTTACTTCTATATGTAAACTGCATCAAATATACTTGTATTCAATGTGAATACACTGTTATACCATGAGTTTTTACTTCTATATGTAAACTGCATGGAATATACTTGTATTCAATGTGAATACACTGTTATACCATGAGTTTTTACTTCTATATGTAAACAGCATCAAATATACTTGTATTCAATGTGAATACACTGTTATACCATGAGTTTTTACTTCTATATGTAAACAGCATCAAATATACTTGTATTCAATGTGAATACACTGTTATACCATGAGTTTTTAGTTCTATATGTAAACTGCATCAAATATACTTGTATTCAATGTGAATACACTGTTATACCATGAGTTTTTACTTCTATATGTAAACAGCATCAAATATACTTGTATTCAATGTGAATACACTGTTATACCATGAGTTTTTACTTCTATATGTATACTGCATCAAATATACTTGTATTCAATGTGAATACACTGTTATACCATGAGTTTTTACTTCTATATGTAAACTGCATGGAATATACTTGTATTCAATGTGAATACACTGTTATACCATGAGTTTTTACTTCTATATGTAAACAGCATCAAATATACTTGTATTCAATGTGAATACACTGTTATACCATGAGTTTTTACTTCTATATGTAAACTGCATCAAATATACTTGTATTCAATGTGAATACACTGTTATACCATGAGTTTTTACTTCTATATGTAAACTGCATGAAATATACTTGTATTCAATGTGAATACACTGTTATACCATGAGTTTTTACTTCTATATGTAAACTGCATCAAATATACTTGTATTCAATGTGAATACACTGTTATACCATGAGTTTTTACTTCTATATGTAAACTGCATCAAATATACTTGTATTCAATGTGAATACACTGTTATACCATGAGTTTTTACTTCTATATGTAAACTGCATGGAATATACTTGTATTCAATGTGAATACACTGTTATACCATCCGAGTTTTTACTTCTATATGTAAACTGCATGGAATATACTTGTATTCAATGTGAATACACTGTTATACCATGAGTTTTTACTTCTATATGTAAACTGCATCAAATATACTTGTATTCAATGTGAATACACTGTTATACCATGAGTTTTTACTTCTATATGTAAACTGCATCGAAATATACTTGTATTCAATGTGAATACACTGTTATACCATGAGTTTTTACTTCTATATGTAAAACTGCATGGAATATACTTGTATTCAATGTGAATACACTGTTATACCATGAGTTTTTACTTCTATATGTAAACTGCATCAAATATACTTGTATTCAATGTGAATACACTGTTATACCATGAGTTTTTACTTCTATATGTAAACTGCATCAAATATACTTGTATTCAATGTGAATACACTGTTATACCATGAGTTTTTACTTCTATATGTAAACAGCATCAAATATACTTGTATTCAATGTGAATACACTGTTATACCATGAGTTTTTACTTCTATATGTAAACTGCATGGAATATACTTGTATTCAATGTGAATACACTGTTATACCATGAGTTTTTACTTCTATATGTAAACAGCATGAAATATACTTGTATTCAATGTGAATACACTGTTATACCATGAGTTTTTACTTCTATATGTAAACTGCATCAAATATACTTGTATTCAATGTGAATACACTGTTATACCATGAGTTTTTACTTCTATATGTAAACAGCATCAAATATACTTGTATTCAATGTGAATACACTGTTATACCATGAGTTTTTACTTCTATATGTAAACTGCATCAAATATACTTGTATTCAATGTGAATACACTGTTATACCATGAGTTTTTACTTCTATATGTAAACTGCATGGAATATACTTGTATTCAATGTGAATACACTGTTATACCATGAGTTTTTACTTCTATATGTAAACTGCATCAAATATACTTGTATTCAATGTGAATACACTGTTATACCATGAGTTTTTACTTCTATATGTAAACTGCATGGAATATACTTGTATTCAATGTGAATACACTGTTATACCATGAGTTTATACTTCTATATGTAAACTGCATGGAATATACTTGTATTCAATGTGAATACACTGTTATACCATGAGTTTTTAGTTCTATATGTAAACTGCATCAAATATACTTGTATTCAATGTGAATACACTGTTATACCATGAGTTTTTACTTCTATATGTAAACTGCATCGAATATACTTGTATTCAATGTGAATACACTGTTATACCATGAGTTTTTACTTCTATATGTAAACTGCATCAGATATACTATTCAATGTGAATACACTGTTATACCATGAGTTTTTACTTCTATATGTAAACTGCATGGAATATACTTGTATTCAATGTGAATACACTGTTATACCATGAGTTTTTCCTTCTATATGTATACTGCATCAAATATACTTGTATTCAATGTGAATACACTGTTATACCATGAGTTTTTACTTCTATATGTAAACAGCATGAAATATACTTGTATTCAATGTGAATACACTGTTATACCATGAGTTTTTACTTCTATATGTATACTGCATCAAATATACTTGTATTCAATGTGAATACACTGTTATACCATGAGTTTTTACTTCTATATGTAAACTGCATGGAATATACTTGTATTCAATGTGAATACACTGTTATACCATGAGTTTTTACTTCTATATGTAAACAGCATCGAATATACTTGTATTCAATGTGAATACACTGTTATACCATGAGTTTTTACTTCTATATGTAAACTGCATGGAATATACTTGTATTCAATGTGAATACACTGTTATACCATGAGTTTTTACTTCTATATGTAAACTGCATGGAATATACTTGTATTCAATGTGAATACACTGTTATACCATGAGTTTTTACTTCTATATGTATACTGCATCAAATATACTTGTATTCAATGTGAATACACTGTTATACCATGAGTTTTTACTTCTATATGTAAACTGCATCAGATATACTTGTATTCAATGTGAATACACTGTTATACCATGGGTTTTTACTTCTATATGTATACTGCATCAAATATACTTGTATTCAATGTGAATACACTGTTATACCATGAGTTTTTACTTCTATATGTAAACAGCATCAAATATACTTGTATTCAATGTGAATACACTGTTATACCATGAGTTTTTACTTCTATATGTAAACTGCATGGAATATACTTGTATTCAATGTGAATACACTGTTATACCATGAGTTTTTACTTCTATATGTAAACTGCATCAAATATACTTGTATTCAATGTAAATACACTGTTATACCATGAGTTTTTACTTCTATATGTAAACTGCATGGAATATACTTGTATTCAATGTGAATACACTGTTATACCATGAGTTTTTACTTCTATATGTATACTGCATCAAATATACTTGTATTCAATGTGAAGACACTGTCATACCATGAGTTTTTACTTCTATATGTGAACTGCATGGAATATACTTGTATTCAATGTGAATACACTGTTATACCATGAGTTTTTACTTCTATATGTAAGCAGCATCAAATATACTTGTATTCAATGTGAATACACTGTTATACCATGAGTTTTTACTTCTATATGTAAACAGCATCAAATATACATGTATTCAATGTGAATACACTGTTATACCATGAGTTTTTACTTCTATATGTATACTGCATCAAATATACTTGTATTCAATGTGAATACACTGTTATACCATGAGTTTTTACTTCTATGTGTAAACTGCATGGAATATACTTGTATTCAATGTGAATACACTGTTATACCATGAGTTTTTACTTCTATATGTAAACTGCATCAAATATACTTGTATTCAATGTGAATACACTGTTATACCATGAGTTTTTACTTCTATATGTAAACTGCATCAAATATACTTGTATTCAATGTGAATACACTGTTATACCATGAGTTTTTACTTCTATATGTATACTGCATCAAATATACTTGTATTCAATGTGAATACACTGTTATACCATGAGTTTTTACTTCTATATGTAAACTGCATGGAATATACTTGTATTCAATGTGAATACACTGTTATACCATGAGTTTTTCCTTCTATATGTATACTGCATCAAATATACTTGTATTCAATGTGAATACACTGTTATACCATGAGTTTTTACTTCTATATGTAAACTGAATGGAATATACTTGTATTCAATGTGAATACACTGTTATACCATGAGTTTTTACTTCTATATGTATACTGCATCAAATATACTTGTATTCAATGTGAATACACTGTTATACCATGAGTTTTTACTTCTATATGTAAACTGCATCAGATATACTTGTATTCAATGTGAATACACTGTTATACCATGAGTTTTTACTTCTATATGTATACTGCATCAAATATACTTGTATTCAATGTGAATACACTATTATACCATGAGTTTTTCCTTCTATATGTATACTGCATCAAATATACTTGTATTCAATGTGAATACACTGTTATACCATGAGTTTTTACTTCTATATGTAAACTGCATGGAATATACTTGTATTCAATGTGAATACACTGTTATACCATGAGTTTTTACTTCTATATGTATACTGCATCAAATATACTTGTATTCAATGTGAATACACTGTTATACCATGAGTTTTTACTTCTATATGTAAACTGCATCAAATATACTTGTATTCAATGTGAATACACTGTTATACCATGAGTTTTTACTTCTATATGTATACTGCATCAAATATACTTGTATTCAATGTGAATACACTGTTATACCATGAGTTTTTACTTCTATATGTATACTGCATCAAATATACTTGTATTCAATGTGAATACACTGTTATACCATGAGTTTTTACTTCTATATGTAAACTGCATGGAATATACTTGTATTCAATGTGAATACACTGTTATACCATGAGTTTTTACTTCTATATGTATACTGCATCAAATATACTTGTATTCAATGTGAATACACTATTATACCATGAGTTTTTACTTCTATATGTAAACTGCATCAAATATACTTGTATTCAATGTGAATACACTGTTATACCATGAGTTTTTACTTCTATATGTATACTGCATCAAATATACTTGTATTCAATGTGAATACACTGTTATACCATGAGTTTTTACTTCTATATGTAAACAGCATCAAATATACTTGTATTCAATGTGAATACACTGTTATACCATGAGTTTTTACTTCTATATGTAAACTGCATGGAATATACTTGTATTCAATGTGAATACACTGTTATACCATGGGTTTTTTCTTCTATATGTAAACTGCATGGAATATACTTGTATTCAATGTGAATACACTGTTATACCATGAGTTTTTACTTCTATATGTATACTGCATCAAATATACTTGTATTCAATGTGAATACACTGTTATACCATGAGTTTTTACTTCTATATGTAAACAGCATCAAATATACTTGTATTCAATGTGAATACACTGTTATACCATGAGTTTTTACTTCTATATGTAAACTGCAAGGAATATACTTGTATTCAATGTGAATACACTGTTATACCATGAGTTTTTACTTCTATATGTAAACAGCATCAAATATACTTGTATTCAATGTGAATACACTGTTATACCATGAGTTTTTACTTCTATATGTAAACTGCATGAAATATACTTGTATTCAATGTGAATACACTGTTATACCATGAGTTTTTACTTCTATATGTAAACTGCATGGAATATACTTGTATTCAATGTGAATACACTGTTATACCATGAGTTTTTACTTCTATATGTATACTGCATCAAATATACTTGTATTCAATGTGAATACACTGTTATACCATGAGTTTTTACTTCTATATGTAAACTGCATGGAATATACTTGTATTCAATGTGAATACACTGTTATACCATGAGTTTTTACTTCTATATGTATACTGCATCAAATATACTTGTATTCAATGTGAATACACTGTTATACCATGAGTTTTTACTTCTATATGTAAACTGCATGGAATATACTTGTATTCAATGTGAATACACTGTTATACCATGAGTTTTTACTTCTATATGTAAGCAGCATCAAATATACTTGTATTCAATGTGAATACACTGTTATACCATGGGTTTTTACTTCTATATGTAAACAGCATCAAATATACTTGTATTCAATGTGAATACACTGTTATACCATGAGTTTTTACTTCTATATGTATACTGCATCAAATATACTTGTATTCAATGTGAATACACTGTTATACCATGAGTTTTTACTTCTATATGTAAACTGCATGGAATATACTTGTATTCAATGTGAATACACTGTTATACCATGAGTTTTTACTTCTATTTGTATACTGCATCAAATATACTTGTATTCAATGTGAATACACTGTTATACCATGAGTTTTTACTTCTATATGTAAACTGCATCAAATATACTTGTATTCAATGTGAATACACTGTTATACCATGAGTTTTTACTTCGATATGTATACTGCATCAAATATACTTGTATTCAATGTGAATACACTGTTATACCATGAGTTTTTACTTCTATATGTAAACTGCATGGAATATACTTGTATTCAATGTGAATACACTGTTATACCATGAGTTTTTCCTTCTATATGTATACTGCATCAAATATACTTGTATTCAATGTGAATACACTGTTATACCATGAGTTTTTACTTCTATATGTAAACTGAATGGAATATACTTGTATTCAATGTGAATACACTGTTATACCATGAGTTTTTACTTCTATATGTATACTGCATCAAATAAACTTGTATTCAATGTGAATACACTGTTATACCATGAGTTTTTACTTCTATATGTAAACAGCATCAAATATACTTGTATTCAATGTGAATACACTGTTATACCATGAGTTTTTACTTCTATATGTAAACTGCATGGAATATACTTGTATTCAATGTGAATACACTGTTATACCATGAGTTTTTACTTCTATATGTATACTGCATCAAATATACTTGTATTCAATGTGAATACACTGTTATACCATGAGTTTTTACTTCTATATGTAAACAGCATCAAATATACTTGTATTCAATGTGAATACACTGTTATACCATGAGTTTTTACTTCTATATGTAAACTGCATGGAATATACTTGTATTCAATGTGAATACACTGTTATACCATGGGTTTTTACTTCTATATGTAAACTGCATGGAATATACTTGCATTCAATGTGAATACACTGTTATACCATGAGTTTTTACTTCTATATGTATACTGCATCAAATATAATTGTATTCAATGTGAATACACTGTTATACCATGCGTTTTTACTTCTATATGTAAACAGCATCAAATATACTTGTATTCAATGTGAATACACTGTTATACCATGAGTTTTTACTTCTATATGTAAACTGCAAGGAATATACTTGTATTCAATGTTAATAAACTGTTATACCATGAGTTTTTACTTCTTTATGTAAACAGCATCAAATATACTTGTATTCAATGTGAATACACTGTTATACCATGAGTTTTTACTTCTATAAGTAAACTGCAAGAAATATACTTGTATTCAATGTGAATGCACTGTTATACCACGAGTTTTTACTTCTATATGTAAACTACATGGAATATACTTGTATTCAATGTGAATACACTGTTATACCATGAGTTTTTACTTCGATATGTATACTGCATCAAATATACTTGTATTCAATGTAAATACACTGTTATACCATGAGTTTTTACTCCTATATGTAAACTGCATGGAATATACTTGTATTCAATGTGAATACACTGTTATACCTTGAGTTTTTACTTCTATATGTATACTGCATCAAATATACTTGTATTCAATGTGAAGACACTGTCATACCATGAGTTTTTACTTCTATATGTGAACTGAATGGAATATACTTGTATTCAATGTGAATACACTGTTATACCATGAGTTTTTACTTCTATATGTAAGCAGCATCAAATACACTTGTATTCAATGTGAATACACTGTTATACCATGAGTTTTTACTTCTATATGTAAACAGTATCAAATATACATGTATTCAATGTGAATACACTGTTATACCATGAGTTTTTACTTCTATATGTATACTGCATCAAATATACTTGTATTCAATGTGAATACACTGTTATACCACGAGTTTTTACTTCTATATGTAAACTGCATGGAATATACTTGTATTCAATGTGAATACACTGTTATACCATGACTTTTTACTTCTATTTGTATACTGCATCAAATATACTTGTATTCAATGTGAATACACTATTATACCATGAGTTTTTACTTCTATATGTAAACTGCATCAAATATACTTGTATTCAATGTGAATACACTGTTATACCATGAGTTTTACTTCGATATGTATACTGCATCAAATATACTTGTATTGAATGTGAATACACTGTTATACCATGAGTTTTTACTTCTATATGTAAACTGCATGGAATATACTTGTATTCAATGTGAATACACTGTTATACCATGAGTTTTTCCTTCTATATGTATACTGCATCAAATATACTTGTATTCAATGTGAATACACTGTCATACCATGAGTTTTTACTTCTATATGTAAACTGAATGGAATATACTTGTATTCAATGTGAATACACTGTTATACCATGGGTTTTTACTTCTATATGTATACTGCATCAAATAAACTTGTATTCAACGTGAATACACTGTTATACCATGAGTTTTTACTTCTATATGTAAACAGCATCAAATATACTTGTATTCAATGTGAATACACTGTTATACCATTAGTTTTTACTTCTATATGTAAACTGCATGGAATATACTTGTATTCAATGTGAATACACTGTTATACCATTGGTTTTTTCTTCTATATGTAAACTGCATGGAATATACTTGCATTCAATGTGAATACACTGTTATACCATGAGTTTTTACTTCTATATGTATACTGCATCAAATATAATTGTATTCAATGTGAATACACTGTTATACCATGCGTTTTTACTTCAATATGTAAACAGCATCAAATATACTTGTATTCAATGTGAATACACTGTTATACCATGAGTTTTTACTTCTATATGTAAACTGCAAGGAATATACTTGTATTCAATGTTAATAAACTGTTATACCA
The DNA here is from genome assembly GCF_020631705.1 of Daphnia magna. Classification (NCBI taxonomy): domain Eukaryota; kingdom Metazoa; phylum Arthropoda; class Branchiopoda; order Diplostraca; family Daphniidae; genus Daphnia; species Daphnia magna. The sequence continues at coordinate 57,081 of NW_025533226.1, read as the reverse complement.
TTAGTTTTTACTTCTTTATGTAAACAGCATCAAATATACTTGTATTCAATGTGAATACACTGTTATACCATGAGTTTTTACTTCTATAAGTAAACTGCAAGAAATATACTTGTATTCAATGTGAATGCACTGTTATACCACGAGTTTTTACTTCTATATGTAAACTGCATGGAATATACTTGTATTCAATGTGAATACACTGTTATACCATGAGTTTTTACTTCGATATGTATACTGCATCAAATATACTTGTATTCAATGTAAATACACTGTTATACCATGAGTTTTTACTCCTATATGTAAACTGCATGGAATATACTTGTATTCAATGTGAATACACTGTTATACCTTGAGTTTTTACTTCTATATGTATACTGCATCAAATATACTTGTATTCAATGTGAATACCCTGTTATACCACGAGTTTTTACTTCTATATGTAAACTGCATGGAATATACTTGTATTCGATGCGAATACACTGTTATACCATGAGTTTCCACTTCTATATGTAAACAGCATCAAATACACTTGTATTCAATGTGAATACACTGTTATACCTTGAGTTTTTACTTCTATATGTATACTGCATCAAATATACTTGTATTCAATGTAAATACACTATTATCCCATGAGTTTTTACTTCTATATGTAAACTGCATGGAATATACTTGTATTAAATGTGAATAAACTGTTATACCATGAGTTTTTACTTCTATATGTATACTGCATCAAATATACTTGTATTAAATGTGAATACATTGTCATACCATGAGTTTTTACTTCTATATGTAAACAGCATCAAATATACTTGTATTCAATTTGAATACACTGTTATACCATGAGTTTTTACTTCTATATGTAAACTGCATGGAATATACTTGTATTCAATGTAAATACACTGTTATACCATGGTTTTTTACTTCTATATGTAAACTGCATGGAATATATTTGTATTCAATGTGAATACACTGTTATACCATGAGTATTTACTTCTATATGTATACTGCATCAAATATACTTGTATTCAATGTGAATACACTTTTATACCATGCGTTTTTACTTCTATATGTAAACAGCATCAAATATACTTGTATTCAATGTGAATACACTGTTATACATTGAGTTTTTACTTCTATATGTAAAGAGCATCAAATATACTTGTATTCAATGTGGATACACTGTTTTACCATGAGTTTTTACTTTTATATGTATACTGCATCAAATATACTTGTATTCAATGTAAATACACTATTATACCATGAGTTTTTACTTCTATATGTATACTGCATCAAATATACTTGTATTCAATGTGAATACACTTTTATACCATGCGTTTTTACTTCTATATGTAAACAGCATCAAATATACTTGTATTCAATGTGAATACACTGTTATACATTGAGTTTTTACTTCTATATGTAAAGAGCATCAAATATACTTGTATTCAATGTGGATACACTGTTTTACCATGAGTTTTTACTTTTATATGTATACTGCATCAAATATACTTGTATTCAATGTAAATACACTATTATACCATGAGTTTTTACTTCGATATGTAAACTGCAAGAAATATACTTGTATTCAATGTGAATGCACTGTTATATAATGAGTTTTTACTTCTATATGTAAACTGCATGGAATATACTTGTATTCAATTTGAATACACTGTTATACCATGAATTTTTACTTCTATATGTATACTGCATCAAATATACTTGTATTTAATGTGAATAAACCATTATACCATGAGTTTTTACTTCTATATGTAAACTGCATCAAATATACTTGTATTCAATGTGAATACACTGTTATACCATGAGTTTTTACTTCTATATGTATACTGCATCAAATATACTTGTATTCAATGTGAATACACTGTTATACCATGAGTTTTTACTTCGATATGTATACTGCATCAAATATACTTGTATTCAATGTGAATACACTGTTATACCATGAGTTTTTACTTCTATATGTAAACTGCATGGAATATACTTGTATTCAATGTGAATACACTGTTATACCATGAGTTTTTACTTCTATATGTATACTGCATCAAATATACTTGTAGTCAATGTGAATACACTGTTATACCATGAGTTTTTACTTCTATATGTATACTGCATCAAATATACTTGTATTAAATGTGAATACACTGTTATACCATAAATTTTTACTTCTATATGTAAACTGCATCAAATATACTTGTATTCAATGTGAATACACTGTTATACCATGAGTTTTTACTTCTATATGTAAACTTTATGTAATATACTTGTATTCAATGTGAATACATTGTCATACCTTGAGTTTTTACTTCTATATGTAAACAGCATCAAATATACTTGTATTCAATTTGAATACACTGTTATACCATGAGTTTTTACTTCTATATGTAAACTGCATGGAATATACTTGGATTCAATGTGAATACACTGTTATACCATGGTTTTTTACTTCTATATGTAAAGTGCATGGAATATATTTGTATTCAATGTGAATACACTGTTATACCATGAGTATTTACTTCTATATGTATACTGCATCAATTATACTTGTATTCAATGTGAATACACTGTTATACCATGCGTTTTTACTTCTATATGTAAACAGCATCAAATATACTTGTATTCAATGTGAATACACTGTTATACCTTGAGTTTTTACTTCTATATGTATACTGCATCAAATATACTTGTATTCAATGTGAATACACTGTTATACAATGAGTTTTTACTTCGATATGTATACTGTGTAAAGCATCCTCCCTCTCGGGTGGATGACTTTACGGATTAAGACAAATATATTACCACGGAACTCGGAGACGTTTACCCACAATGATGACAGTGTATTATTAGACTAGGCCATAAGAATTACACGGGAAAGGACATACAATATGACAAGAAAGGGAATAACGAGCCAAACCATAACGACCAATAGAATAAGGGCAATTTGGAAGCTTACCGATGTAGCGCGAGCGTTACGGGAGCGCACGTTGGTAAAACGATACGAAGTGGCTCGGGGTAGCGAGAGCGGGACACGGTGGAAAACAGACACGAGATGGAGACGATTGGAAATACAATTCAGATAGGCACTTACGGAGACAGGTAGTCGGAGAAACACTTGTAAGAGAAAACACTAAGGCAAGTTAGGTGTCGAACTAGTGTTGTTGAAGGCAACTGAAGATTTAGCGAGCTGCTAGCTGTCTGATTTTCCTTAGATTTTGAGTTCACCATGAAACCTCGCATCTCGTCAAATTGGCGTGATGCTGTTGACGTGTCGCTATGTCGCGCGTGCAGCCAATCAGGAGGTGTTTGTTTAATGGCTTGATTGGCGTCGCGCGTGCGACCAATCAAACGGATGTTTATTTAATGGCGTGATATGCATCGCACGTGTAACCAATCACGGAAGTTTGTTTAGTGGCGTGATAATGCGTCGCACGTGTGAGTCAGACAGCAGGTGTTCAATTGGGTCAACGCTAAGATGTCTATGACAAATGGTTACTATGCGGATTACGATATTCGAATAATATGCAAAAGAAGAGTAAATGCAAGAGAGTAAAATGTAGACATAATTATATACCAAGGGAGAGTAAACATAATATTATAAGAATGCGGGTGTCATAAGATGTATTTGTAGGCCTTCGTTACATCGCTCCGGGCGGCGTAGGATTACGTCCCGTAATCAGACTTCATGTTCGTGGTAAGAAGTTTTAACTTCTTTAATCGGAGGACAGCAAATACCGAAGAGGCCAAGACAGCAGCAAATGCGTAAGGCGATGAGGACAAGGATGAAAATGACGGTGACGACCAAGGAGATTATGATGACCTCCCACCAGCTGGTATATCTCTCGACTCCTCCTGCTGTCAGTAGAACATCAGCTGCATGAGGACGATGATTCAATGGAAAATCAGCAGGTGATTGTTCATTCATGGCGGCTACGATGTCAGCTACAACGTTCATGTGGTTGAGTAAATTATCGTTATAAGCTGGATTGCTGCGATGGTCATAGTCGAAGGCTTTCACGTCTTCGTATCGGAAGGAATGAGCCAATGTACGCTCCGGCAGTACAATATTCGGGTCGATCCTTTTCCAAGTGTTGTTGCGGAAGGCGTAAGGTTTATCGTTGAAATTGACGAAACCATTCGTCCAATAGCATGGGGAAAATTTCACTAATTCCCAGCCATCGAGATTAATGGTATAACTGTTAAATTTCGGTTGTGGTCCACAAGGTGTGATTATGGTTTCAAATGTGGCATTCACAGCTTTACACTGAATCACTACGGCGGTTTGTCCAAAAGCTTGCAATTTTGCACACCGAGGTAATTTCAATAATGAAGCGGCGAGCCAACCATTATATTGGGCGGTGATGATTGCTCGTTCATTTTCAGCTTTGCGAACATCACACTCAATTGTCTGTAACATACGCGCTAATTCATTATCACGATCAATAGCACGATCTTGAATATATTGTTTATTGGCCAATTTATCCAAATCGGGGTCACTAGATGGCGAGGTGGTTTCAACAGAGACGCTTGGTAGGGCCTTCTCCTTGATGGACGCCGACTCGGCGGTGAGTGATAGAGATTTATCGACGAAAGGCCACGTTACCAAAACTAAATTTGATTGGCCGACGATTTTAAAAGTCGTTGTTCGGTTGTTGCAACTTCGATGATTGGGGTCGCAGGGTGGTTGAAGAGTCAAATGAAAATCTAGTTGACGGTCATCGTCCAAGAGGCGGAAATATTTTTCATTCGTCGTCTTCATCATAAGATTTCCGATTCCAGATTCAACTGTACGTAATTCGTGTTGAATCTTATGGGTGTATGTCGTATCCCAAACCAAAGTTAGATGGTTGTGAGACAAGGTACCGGCGGTTGCGGCAGCTTTTCCGATCGGCGTTGGAAAATCTTCATCTTCCATTTGTTGAAACAATTGTACTTGTTCAAGCGCACAATTCAGAATTTCCGAATCGACGGTTCGCATCCAGTAACCGTCAGATCGAGGTTCATGCGAAAATACATACTTCTCATCCGAAAGAGTCATTTCATAACCTTCACACTTTTTAGTGTTAATCATTTTATAGCACTCAGAAGCCGTTGTGTCTAGAGGAATTTTCTCAGGCACGATCACTGTTTGACCGAAAAAGTTCATAGTCATGCGGTGAATATTTCTCCATCTGGCACAAATAAAACCCGGAAATTTCACTGCGGCGCGTTCATCACTGTAGACAACATATCTCACTGGAACAGCACTCGTGGAATTCATTTTCGGCTTGCAATCAGCATCAGGAAATTGAATAATTCCCATATTCTTCGGTTCAGCGCAATCGCATACGGTTGTTTGGAATGCGCGTGCGCGTAGGTAGAGACACAGCAGTAGCAATAGTAACGGCATTGACGACATTACTACATGTAAAAATATATGGTAAATGACATAACAAAAAGGAACAGTATACTGGCCAACTTAGTCTAAGTCATCATGTGGGTTTACTAAGCTAAGTTTATAATCAAATATGAAAAAGAAATAATGGAAGTAAACGTCAAAGTAAAAGAGAGAAAACAACAACAAAAATTTCTGACGGCTTTTGAAAGGTCAACGATTTCCCGTCGGCTTTTCATCGGCTACGCCACGGCAAAATAATAGAAAACTAGGGGGTGTCGTAATATAACAGTTTTTTATGGTAGAAGGACACAATATTTTTCGAATAAATTTATATCGTTGGAACGAGGGGAAAGTGAGCTTAATTATCAAAAAGAAAGAATTGAAAAATATTGAATCATGTGGAAATGTTGACGAGAAAGAAACGTTTCAAAGTTTTACGGCGGAAAATTTTTTCTGCCGTGGAAGGACACGCGCATATCTCGTTTTTTTTCTAAGTCCAATGCAGGGGAAAGTACAAATGGGGGGAAGAAGCGGAGAGAAATAAAAATGGAATAGGGGGAGTAGAGAAAGTAGCCTTCGGCAAAAAGGGAACTTAGAATATTTTCAATATTGCTGCGGCGGGGAAGCTACAGTAGGGAAACGAAAGGGAAAGTGAAAAACTTAGCTTATGTTGGGGTGTGTAAGAATGGAATGCGCTAGCGGTGGCGTTTTTTTATGTGTAGTGTATATGGGAAAAGTCTTTGCAGTGATAGTAAAGCTATAGAAAAGCATAGAAGGGAAGTGATATACAGTGGGACTTAGAAAAATTTTTAGCTGTTTCGTTCGTGTACGGATCTCTAAGAGACGTGGGAGTTGTTGAATTCAAATGGAATACATTACTATCAAGGTTTTACTTATTTCCTTTTTTTCAATACTTTACTTTTTTACTATTTCCAATGTTGTATTGCTACTGAATAAGAGTAACAGATGGACTTCTAATAAATTCTACTATTTCTTTCAAGTTTTTTTTTCGATAAATGTCTGCTACTTCTATCGTACAGAGTGAAATATGGGAAGTTTTGCAATTTATGGGCCTACTCAGAGAGGGAACAACTCAAATGCAAATATTTCAAAAGAACACAGAGGCAAGAAGAAATAACAAATTATTTTATACTTGTTGGACACGAAGGTTGTTTTATGGTATCGTAACATATGACACGACATACGTATGGAAAGAATGTAAGAAGTTCAATAGTCTAGAGAAATATATTTTCTTTTTTGTTCCTCTATTTTCTTTGTCTTTTTTTTTTTTTTTTTTTAGAGAACGCATGAAATTTTGTGTTTGTTTGTTTGTTTGTTTTTTTTTTCAAGAATTTATTGTTCTCATTTGTCTTTGTTTGTTTGTTTTGTTTTTTTTTTCGTTTTGTTTCTTTTTTTTCTTTGGTATACCTTTCATTTGTTTTATTTTATTTTTTTTCTTTACTACTAATGGAGAGACTTACTTCTCTCTCTCTCTTCTTATGTTTTATTTATTATATTTTTTTCGAGATGTCATAAAACAACCAATGTATTTCTACTTAATAACTACAAAGGGTACAACAAAAAAAAAGAAAATCACGACGGCGACGTCATTGTGGAGACCGACGGGTGGTGGCTCGCGGCGACCCGTCTTCTTGTAGTGCTGCTCGGCGCCATCGTCGGATCAGCAGGTCGATCCTTCTGTGCCGCCAATGCAGGAACTCCCGAGAATCGGTGCTGGGAGCCGGTGAATCGCGGTCGATGTCTGGATGATGTTGAGGTTCGCTCGTTGGTGTGGCAGGAGTTGGTGCTGGCATCCCAGCTCTTGCCCCGGGGACGGTAATTACCAAGATGTCTCGTCCGCTTCCGTCCGGAACAAGGGTAACCAATCGGTTAGCGCTTGTTGGGCTTGTCATTTTCTGGAGTTTTTTTTTTTTTTTCGTTTTCTTTCGGGTGTAAAGACAAGCGTGTGTTCTGTCTGAACGCTGGTTGTCAAGTTGCCGAGCAACGTGTTGTGTTTTCAGTAGCAGCTTCGGTAAGCGGCTGAATTTCATTTATATTATTTCTTTGCGTAAGCGAAATGCTTTTGCAGGGTCGGAGGAAGTCGGTGAGGGTGTTAGGGAGCGTCGTGTTTCGTCGGCGAAAACTTTGCCTTCCCGCCAAGTGTCGTATTCTGTCGACGCATCGGATAGAGAAAGAAGATGGAAGGAAGATATGCGAAAGAAGAATATAGAAGAAGTGGGGCGTATGGGAGCTACCACGGAGAAGAATAAGACCAATTTGTAAACCTAAACTGTATATAGTTATGCTTTTAGTTATTTTCAAATTCTTGGCGCGAGCGTTTGTATGGGGCATCCCATGATGTAGCCCATCCATAGAGAGGGGGGTGACGGCGTGCAGGATCGAGATCTAGGATCCTCTTCAACGTCACGATGGCTCCGCTCCAGTTGTCGTTGCGGATTTGTTCGGTCAGCCGGTTGGATAGGAGCGCGGTTTGGACCTCCAGGCCTCTCTCGTAACGGCGTCGCGCCCTATCCCAGGAGTTTCCGCCATCGGAGTCCGGAGAACGTGGCGTTTGCGCAGTGGGCTGAACATCCGGCTGCTGCGCTGGCACCCAGCTGAGGTCGACGGGTTGCACCTCAGGTGTGTTAGCGGGTACCTGCAGGCTGGGCTGTTGATCGGTGGTTAGACCCCAGTCGTCGAAAGCGGTGGTCTCCCAGGTCTGTGACGGGACGGGTGGTTGGGCGTCCTCTGGTCGACTGGCGTCCTCTGGTCCAATTTGGTGATTTTGCTCCATGACGGCAGTTGAAAAGCGTGTCTTAGCTGGGATGAATAGATGAGCAGCGTTGAGAGAATCTGCGAAATACTTGGTGGTTTTCTTCATGTTATATAGTCGAGCGACTTCTGATGACATTGATGTCGCGAAGTAGGTATTATATTCTTTTCGCAATTCGCGTTATTGGACTCCGTCTCTGTAGCGAAGGGGCTTACTTCGATTGCGCTGTGGGCGTCCGGTGACATTAAATTGTCCCACTGCCTCTGTCGACACCTCAGTCGTTGATTCTGTTAATGGACTTTTGTCCGAGTCATCCGTGGCGCGTGTGGTGTTGTCCTCGGTAATTGGAGGATGGTGACGCTGATCTGCGGCATCGGTGCATATTTCAGCGGATGGCAACTGATTTTCTGTATTTTGATGAGATGAAACGGCGACGTCCTCTTGGCTTAACTTTCGTTGATCCATTTCTTGAGTCGGAAAATTAGTGTCAAATGGGAGGGCGTCACTGTCAAAGGTATCGTCTGGATTGTCACTGTCGGGTCCGATTTCATTTTCGAAGGTATCGGTAGTCTGAGTCGCAATCGATTTGCGGAATCGATTTTCAAAATCCAATGAGTTTTCAATGGATGGACAATCTTCAGTCTTCCAAAGCATTGTTTCGTACAAAGGTTTCAAACGATTGACGTGGGTACGTTGGCATACATAGGAATTATCGGCTATATCTACTGTATTATTGGTATGTACTTTTACAACTCTATAAGGGCCTTTATATTTCGAAGTGAATTTCCTACTGTCACCTTCTTTAACTACACGAATATCTAATAAAACTCTATCTCCTACGACATATTTTCTTTCTTTCGCACGTTTATTATATTGTTCACGCTGACGATTCCGTGCTTTCTCGCTTTCTTCACGGACTCGCTGAAAGCTATAGCGCAATCGATCAGCTAAATTTCCTACATAGTCGGATACAGATTTAAAAGTTTGAGGGACAGCGTCCAAAAATTCATTAATGGGAAGATTAGGGTCTCTACCGTGAACTAAATAATAAGGGGTTTCAAGTGTCGAAGAGTGAACTGAACTACGATAAGCGAATAAAACATCGTCTAACATATTTTCCCAATTTGAATGTTCTCCGTCTTTCAATTCTTTTCTTAACATCGCGGTTAGTGTCCGATTAAACCTTTCTGTCTCGCCATTACTAGCGGGATTGTAGGCCGTTGTCAATCTTTGGTCAATTTTTAATTTCTTACAAAAATAACGGAACAATTTCGAGGTGAAATTCGTTCCACGATCGGAAATAATGGCTTTAGGCATACCATGTCTTACAATTATTGTTTTATATACACATTCTGCCGTGGTTTGGGCAGTTTGGTCTTTTAGAGCAACTGCTTCCACCCAGCGACTAAAATAATCAATAATAACTAAAATATAACTATTTCCATTAGGCGAAGCGGGAGTAATAGGGCCTAAAAAATCCATGCCAATTATTTGGAAAGGGGCTTTAGCAATTTCATGGGGGTGCAAAAGTGCTCTATATGTGGAAGAAGTGTTAGCTATACAAGTTTCACAAGCTTGACAATATTCTAAAATATCTTTTCTCATTGTCGGCCAATAATAATGATTTTTGACCTTCAAATACGTTTTATAAAAAGCTAAATGTCCACCCATCGGTGCGTCATGTAATTCTTTTAGCACTAAATGGCGGAGCGATAAGGGTAACACTACTTGACAATTAATTTCGTTACGCTTACTATTTTTGGAAGGCACTTCGTGTCGATAAAGTGTACCTTCTCTAATTTCAAAATATTCGATTTCTTTAACCCATTCGGGTTTAGATTGGCTATTTTCCTCATTGAGCTCTCCTTTCTCTAAATAATTTCTAATGGCTACACAAAGGTCGTCTTCTAGCTGTTTTTCACAAATTAATTTAATATTATTTGGTACCGGCTGAATACTAGCTACTTTCAATCGTGATAAACAATCAGCATTTTGATGAATACGTCCAGGCCTATACTTTAATTCATAATTTGTAGCAGCTAAAAGTATAGCCCATCTACCTAACCTACCGTTATTATCTTTCTCATTCTTCAGCCATTGCAAAGGACGATGGTCACTAATAATTTCAAAGGGTTTATCCAAGAGATAATGTCGGAAATGTTTAATTGCATCAATTACGGCTAATGCTTCTTTTTCAGTTGTACTGTATTTCATTTCGGCCCTGGTCAATTGTCTACTAGAGTAGGCTATTGGATGTTCTTGCCCATGTTGCATTTGAGACAGCACGGCTCCTATTTCATAATCGCATGCGTCAGTAAAAAGCAAAAATTTTTCGTTAAAATTTGGATAAGCGAGGACTGGGGGAATTACCAGAGAAGTGCGCAATTTCTCAAAGGCAACCTGTTCCTCCGTTCCCCAGGCAAAAGGTTTTCTACTTAGATCTTTATGCATTAATCGAGTTAACGGCTTAGCTATTGAACCGAAATTTTTAATAAATCTTCTATAATATCCAGCAAGCCCAAGAAATGATCTCACTTCGTCAACAGAAGTTGGCGTTTTGTAATTCTCTATCTTATCAATTTTAGCAGGATCGGGTTTAATACCTTCCGTTGAAATGACATGACCTAAATAATTTACTGAACGTTTAATAAACTGACATTTGTTAAGTTTTAATTTTAAATTTGCTTCTTTTAATAGGGTAAAAATTTCTCTGATATCTCGTAAGTGATTTTCAAAAGTGTCTGAAAAAATTATGACATCATCCAAATATACTAATGCTTTACTTCCTAAGACGTCTCTTAGTACATAATTCATTAATCGTTGAAAAGTGGCCGGTGCATTACACAAACCGAATGCCATTCTTTTAAATTCGTAAAGATTATTTTCTACAACAAAAGCGGTTTTTTCAATATCTGGATCATGAACTTGAATTTGCCAATAGCCGGAAGCTAAATCGAGAGTTGTGAAGAATTTTTTTCCATATAATTTATCCAACGTTTCGTCAATTCTTGGCATGGGAAAAGAATCTTTCTTTGTAATACCATTTAATTTCCTATAATCGACGCAAAATCTTATTTCTCCATTCTTTTTCTCTACTAATACCACGGGTGAAGCCCATGGGGACTGCGAATATCGAATTACATTTGCTTGAAGCATTTCTTGCACTTTGTCTTCTAATAATTTCCTTTGGTTATTTGTTACTCTATATGGGCGTTGTCGAATGGGGCCTCGTCCTTGGGTATCAATTGTGTGTTTAATAAGGTTAGTATTCCCTAGTTCGGAATCTTTTGAAGCAAACAAGTCGTGGAAGTCATTTAATAATTTAGAGAGCGGTGCTTGAAATTCAGTGTTGACTTCTGAAATTACAATAGGCTCAGTTATTTCGTTAGGCTTCGCTTCTCGTTGATCTAAAGCTATTTTTCCGATGACATGATGAATTATTTCAATTACGCCTAATTTGGTGTTTCTTGGGATTTTGACTTGGTTTAACGAATGGTTTTCAACTACAATATTATACGTTCCATCTCCCGATACTTTTCCGATAAATTCTTCAATATAAACTTCTGCCGGCAAATTTTCTACTGGTGTAAATATAAATGCGGTGTTAGGGGAAACATACGGAAATGAACCCTTTAGCTGGCCTACAATTACGAGCGACGTCTGACGAGATAGCGTCGTCTTTTTGACCGTCGCAACTGCCATTTCCGGTACCCTAAAAACAGAAGATGAGCCTTGCCCATCTCTAGCTAGATAAATGCTCTTCGTTTCTCCATCAAGCTTAAATGCGTGTTTCTGAATTGCGTCCCATCCAAGGATACAATCTTCAGAAATCCCATTTGTAATGATAAATTCTTGTTGTAAAATTGACTCTCCGTATCCAACGGGCAAAGTCACTTTTCCCAACGTATGTAACTTTTTCTCCCCTACGTCATATAAATCGAAATCAAGCTGATTGCTGATCACCTGACCTCTAGGGGGCAACTTTTTAAATAATCTCTCGTGAATAATACTTTTAGACGCGCCTGTATCAAATAATGCTTGTAACGGGACCTGGAAAATTTTTAACGGAATTCTTGGAGTTGATTCATTCGTAATGGTTGTTAATTTCGCGACTTGTCGGGATTTAAAATGAGGCTCTTCATCAACTGACCCGAAGCTACAGTTGATCCTTACTGGTTTCCCTGGTTTTGCGGGGAACCTGGTATGTTAGGCCTATTGGTGCTTCTGAACTTAGGGCAATTATTAGATTTATGGCCGATGTCCCGGAAAGAATAACATATAGGCGGCTGAGATTGTTCTAGTCCTTGACGTTGATAACGGCGACAATCTGCCTGAATATGACCGCGATAGCCACAAAAATTGCAAATTATCGACGGCTGTGTAGGCCTATTGTTGGTGTCGTTAGATGATCTCGGAAACGATGGTGTAGCGTTTGTAGGCCTATTCTGTGTGTTTGAGAATTGTCGATTCCCACTATTGTTAGGAAAGCGCGGTGGAGGTGGTCTACCATTACTATACTGGTTAACAGTAGGCGTTTGAAAAGAAACTTGCTTCCTGTATGCTGCGTTTGCCGGATAAGAGACGTCGTTTTTATTTAGTTGAAGTTTTTTCACGGTTTGCATAAGCTCATTAAGTACATCTTTAATTTCTTCGCTTTCTGTTTTCTTTTTTTCGACAGGTTTATCCCCGTGGCGAATATTGGCAACTGCCTTATTCACAGCTTCTTTTTGGTCTATTATCATCTGCTTAATTTCTTTTAACTCGGCACTGCTGGTGTCCTGTGACCCGTCTATGGATCGAATAAACTCCTGTTTTTCGCGATCGGTTTCCAACGCTTCTAGTCTGAGGGCATACACCCGTGTTGCTGCAACCAGTTCGTTAAAATCTTTAAATTCCTTATATTTGACTTTTGTCTGCAATTTGGAGTCTAATCCCCCAATAAATTTTTGCATGAGAATAACTGCAAACGATTTTTCGGAATGATCTAAGGGATACGCGCGTTTAAAGATTTCCTGTATACGTAGCGCGTAATCGACAACTTTTTCACCTGGCTTACGTTTGGCTTTGTTAAACTTTTGAAGATATAAATCAACATTTTCATCGCCATGAAAATGGTCAAGCAATGCTTCTTTGATTGACTCATAATCATGCGGATGTTCCTTTAAAATTGCCTTAATGACGGAAAAAGCTCTGTCCGTTAATTTAGCACGTAACATCTGAATCGTTTTTTCTTCTGACCATCCAGACCCATCTACTATACTTTCAAATGATTCTAACCAAGAGTCAAAACGAGTAATCGGGCTTCCGGTGAAAGAAGGAAGTAATTGTAACCGGAAGAAAGTATGCTGGTTATTTTGAAAATCGTCCAAATCTCTGACTGTTGCTGCTCTGGTGGGGGAAGTACAGTAGGCCATGTTGTTGTTTTGACCTGGCAATCGAAATCCTAAATTTTCCTGTTGCGAAGTCTGAGACTGTGCTGGAACGCTGCTCGTAGGCGATCGAGATTCGCTGTAACGTCTGCGACGCTCCTGGGTGGTGTACTCAGTATGCGTGGGCGTTGGGTCGAACATCGACGATGGGCGAAGCGAATAGGGCGGTGGACGGTGTGTCGCACTGGTATCGGTGGTTGAGGGGTTCTCTCCTCTTGATGGTGTGCTGGTTGTTGGGCCGCGGGTTGTTGAGGTACGTCCTCCGCCGTATGGGACGGTAGGAACCGTTGCAATCGGACCTTGAATAGGGAGAGTGTTTGTTTGATCTCCTCTGCCAGCTGCACGTTGTTCGGGTTGACCGCTCCCGGGAAGTTGTCCAATTTCCTCAGCAACGAGTTGATTTCCGGAACTAGCGGTTCCAGCGGAGTCAGCAGGCGTAGCTCCCGCAGGTAGAAGATTAAGTTGCGGACGTCTATCAGGAACGACTGTTGATGGGTCAGTAGCTGCACTTCCAAGTGGGAGGATAACTCTCTCACTTCGTACGTTAGATGTAGGTAGCGTATTTCTCGGTGTCTGATTGAAGTTCCAAAATTCTGAAAAGAGGCTAGGACTGTCTCGTGTTTCTGTGGTGTCACGCCTTGCAGTTCCGTGATGCAGTGAATTTGACTCAGCAGAAATATCAGGAATTGTCTCGCATGTGATATGAAGATCGATGTCAGCACGGACGCTTGGGCTTCCGATTGGGTTGTTTTCTTCACCTGTGCGTGTAGTTTCACCTGTAGGATCGACGTCAGATGTCTCAGCAGAATCGTTGGTTCTGTCCACACCGTCGTTGGATTCGTTTCGGGTAAATAATGGTTCGATAGACGGATGTCTTGAATCAACCAAATTAGCTGTACCCAGGTCTTCGGATCGGTCGACTGAAAGTCCGCTTCTCTCTCCTTCAGGCTCTTGATCGCAAGGATAAGGTACGGAAGCTGGCTCGTTTTGGGCTGGAATATATTCTGTTGATTGTTCTTGATTTTGTTGAATAGATGTCGTAGGCTCAGGTTCAGTTGATTTTCCATTCGGGGAGTTCCTCGTGAAAAACCCTAACACAGTTTTTGCTACTGAACTTGACTTAGGCGAAACTTTTGGAGGAGACTTAGCTGGAGACATACGCGCAGCAATTCTAGCAAAAATAGAGGAGGAAACGCTTCCCTGAAACGGTACCAGAGGCCAAGCTACCTCTGGGTTTCCGTCTGGAAACAAGATCAAGACGAGCTACGGCTTCGTACGCACCGTTAGACCTAAGCTTACTTAACTGAGAACTAACTCTAGATGGTTGTGTACTTACAACGGAAGAAGCGGGTTCACTAGCTGGTTCAGCAATTGGTTTGGGAGTGGTACAAGATGGACATGTACCAGGTGCAATTTGGGGTTCAACATGCAACTTATCAAAATTAAGTGATCTAGCGACAGTTGGCTCACTCGGCCGGGGAACGTTAATTTGGGGCACACTGGGTTGTATGGGAGTTCGTGGAATTCTCGACCCGCCAGTAATAACATCATCATTCATTGTGGTTGAGTTCAAAAAGCACTGCCACCATTATGTAAAGCATCCTCCCTCTCGGGTGGATGACTTTACGGATTAAGACAAATATATTACCACGGAACTCGGAGACGTTCACCCACAATGATGACAGTGTATTATTAGACTAGGCCATAAGAATTACACGGGAAAGGACATACAATATGACAAGAAAGGGAATAACGAGCCAAACCATAACGACCAATAGAATAAGGGCAATTTGGAAGCTTACCGATGTAGCGCGAGCGTTACGGGAGCGCACGTTGGTAAAACGATACGAAGTGGCTCGGGGTAGCGAGAGCGGGACACGGTGGAAAACAGACACGAGATGGAGACGATTGGAAATACAATTCAGATAGGCACTTACGGAGACAGGTAGTCGGAGAAACACTTGTAAGAGAAAACACTAAGGCAAGTTAGGTGTCGAACTAGTGTTGTTGAAGGCAACTGAACATTTAGCGAGCTGCTAGCTGTCTGATCTTCCTTAGATTTTGAGTTCAAATGAAACCTCGCATCTCGTCAAAGTGGCGTGATGCTGTTGACGTGTCGCTATGTCGCGCGTGCAGCCAATCAGGAGGTGTTTGTTTAATGGCTTGATTGGCGTCGCGCGTGCGACCAATCAAACGGATGTTTATTTAATGGCGTGATATGCATCGCACGTGTAACCAATCACGGAAGTTTGTTTAGTGGCGTGATAATGCGTCGCACGTGTGAGTCAGACAGCAGGTGTTCAATTGGGTCAACGCTAAGATGTCTATGACAAATGGTTACTATGCGGATTACGATATTCGAATAATATGCAAAAGAAGAGTAAATGCAAGAGAGTAAAATGTAGACATAATTATATACCAAGGGAGAGTAAACATAATATTATAAGAATGCGGGTGTCATAAGATGTATTTGTAGGGCATTTTGTTTGATTCGCTAGTGACGGGTAAAATTAAGATTTGTGGTGGGCTTTATGTTTGTTGCGAGCTGAGACTTTGGGCGGTACTACATATTTTTATTTTTAACCTTTCGGTCGTCAGGATGAAGTCTTTAAACTCTTTCCATATGCACCGGAACTTTGGGATGTCCTCGAGCGATGGTGGAAACGCTTTGTTGCTGCTTGAGCACGCCTGGATGAAGAGTGATCTTTGATTTGCGTACCGTGCACAGTGGAACAGAAAATGTTCTACTGTTTCGTCGCCATGGCCACACTCACATTGAGATGATGAGGTTGTTTTGATGAGATGGAGATGGTGATTTAGTCTGCAATGCCCCGTTAGAACTTGGGTTATTTCCTGATGTATGTAGCTTCCATTTAAGCTGCTTAAATGGAAGCTACATTCTTGTGTGCGTCCCTGTTTTGCTGCCAGCCCACTCTTCACTCCACAGCTTTTGAATTTCCGTCTTGATCTTATCTTTGAGAAGTTCTATTGACCAGGGTTGATTTTTAGTTACTTGCGAGCCAAGGTCGAGGGCAGCTTTCGCTGCTTCTTTTGCGAGATCAATACCTTCTGCTTCTTTAGCAGAGGCTAGATTGAGATGAATGTGGTCCCGATTGTCGTAGCACAGCTTTCTACAGGTGGTTGCTGTTTCGTTCAGTTTTTCATTTTTTGTGCAGTCCTTGAGGGCAGGGACAGATTTGCAAAAAATATTGCAGCTAGTATAATTGCTCTTAGTTGCAACAGCATATTGCATTGCAGCTAGCAGGCCTAGGATTTCCGCCTGGTTTTCAGTTGTGTTTGCGGCTAATTTCTCTTGTGTGGTTTGGACGACTACATTTGATGCACAACAGACAATCCCAAGACCTACTCCTGCTGTAGATTTGTGGCTTTTAGTGTAGATGGCCAGGCCGTTTTCCTCTGGTGAAAGTGGAGTTTCATCTTCTGATCTGTAGTTCAGTTTGCTCAGCTCCCATGGTGGGTGCCTTCGCGAGTGGAATTTTCGTGTGTTGTCCATTGTTTGATCGAGTTTTGGTTTATGCAGTACCGCACCAATAGTTGCAGCAGAGGAGGGAGAAAACTCGACATGTTTATGAGAAAGATAATAATTGACCGAAAATTCAAGAATTTTTAGCTCAATAGGTAAGAGATTTGAAATAATTAAAAGGGAATTTAAGGGCACATTTTTTAGAGATCTTGTGATACATTTGAGCATTTCTCTTTGTACAGTTTGCAATTTGGTTTTGTATGATTTGATTAGAATAACTCGACACCACACGGAGCATCCATAAAGGAGTTTGGGTACAATAATAGTTTTGTAGAGAGTGACCAGTTTTTTTGTGTCTAAACCCCAAGTGCGCCTTATACATCTCCTCAGAATGTGGATTTGTCTTTGGGTCGCCCGACACTTTTCCTCAATATGTGATTTCCAACTGAGTTTGGTATCTAATTCGAAACCGACAAACTTGGAAGTCGCAGAGGGTGAGATGATGTTTTCTTTGATTTTAATATTACAAGGCTCTATTGTTCTTTTGTTTGAGAAAATCATGAGAATTGTTTTAAGTGCGTTTATATCTAATAGATAGCGATCACATTTTGCAACTGTGTCGTTAGCTATTAGCTGTAAATTGCGTATGGCAATATCAATAACTTTGTGCCAGCAGACGATAGCAATATCGTCCGCGTAGCCAATTATTTTGTAGGGGAAAGGATAAGACATACTTATGAGTTCTTCCGCCAGGATGATCCACAAGAATGGAGAGAGGACTCCGCCCTGTGGGCACCCTATCCGTATTGAGCATTTGAAACGACCCTGATTTGTTTTGATTATCGCGGTCCGATCCTTGAGCAGGCTTGCGATTATGTCAATGAGATAGAGTGGGCACTTCCTTTTGGTCAGTGCGGCCAAAAGGAACACATCAATCACATCAAATATACTTGTATTCAATGTGAATACACTGTTATACCATGAGTTTTTACTTCGATATGTATACTGCATCAAATATACTTGTATTCAATGTGAATACACTGTTATACCATGAGTTTTTACTTCTATATGTAAACTGCATGGAATATACTTGTATTCAATGTGAATACACTGTTATACCATGAGTTTTTACTTCTATATGTATACTGCATCAAATATACTTGTATTCAATGTGAATACACTGTTATACCATGGTTTTTTACTTCTATATGTAAACTGCATGGAATATATTTGTATTCAATGTGAATACACTGTTATACCATGAGTATTTACTTCTATATGTATACTGCAAGGAATATACTTGTATTCAATGTGAATGCACTGTTATACCATGAGTTTTTACTTCTATATGTAAACTGCATGGAATATACTTGTATTCAATGTGGATACACTGTTATACCTTGAGTTTTTACTTCGATATGTATACTGCATCAAATATACTTGTATTCAATGTGAATACACTGTTATACCATGCGTTTTTACTTCTATATGTAAACAGCATCAAATATACTTGTATTCAATGTGAATACACTGTTATACCATGAGTTTTTACTTCTATATGTAAACTGCAAGGAATATACTTGTATTCAATGTGAATGCACTGTTATACCATGAGTTTTTACTTCTATATGTAAACAGCATGGAATATACTTGTATTCAATGTGAATACACTGTTATACCATGATTTTTTACTTCTATAAGTATACTGCATCAAATATACTTGTATTCAATGTGAATACACTGTTTTACCATGAGTTTTTACTTCTATATGTAAACAGCATCAAATATACTTGTATTCAATGTGGATACACTGTTATACCTTGAGTTTTTACTTCGATATGTATACTGCATCAAATATACTTGTATTCAATGTGAATACACTGTTATACCATGCGTTTTTACTTCTATATGTAAACCGCATCAAATATACTTGTATTCAATGTGAATACACTGTTATACCATGAGTTTTTACTTCTATATGTAAACTGCAAGGAATATACTTGTATTCAATGTGAATGCACTGTCATACCATGAGTTTTTACTTCTATATGTAAACTGCATGGAATATACTTGTATTCAATGTGAATACACTGTTATACCATGAGTTTTTACTTCCATATGTATACTGCATCAAATATACTTGTATTCAATGTGAATACACTGTTATACCATGAGTTTTTAATTCTATATGTGAACAGCATCAAATATACTTGTATTCAATATGGATGCACTGTTATACCTTGAGTTTTTACTTCGATATGTATACTGCATCAAATATACTTGTATTCAATGTGAATACACTGTTATACCATGAGTTTTTACTTCTATATAAAAACTGCATGGAATATACTTGTATTCAATGTGAATACACTGTTATACCATGAGTTTTTACTTCTATATGTAAACTTAATGGAATATACTTGTATTCAATGTGAATACACTGTTATACCATGAGTTTTTACTTCTATATGTATACTGCATCAAATATACTTGTATTCAATGTGAATACACTATTATACCATGAGTTTTTACTTCTATATGTAAACTGCATCAAATATACTTGTATTTAATGTGAATACACTTTTATACCACAGGATCTTACTTCTATATGTAAACTGCATGGAATATACTTGTATTCAATGTGAATACACAGTTATACCATGAGTTTTTACTTCTATATGTAAACTGCATGGAATATACTTGTATTCAATGTGAATACACTGTTATACCATGAGTTTTTACTTCTATATGTAAACAGCATCAAATATACTTGTATTCAATGTGAATACACTGTTATACCATGAGTTTTTACTTCTGTATGTATACTACATCAAAAATACTTGTGTTTAATGTGAATACACTGTTATACCATGCGTTTTTACTTCTATATGTAAACAGCATCAAATATACTTGTATTCAATGTGAATACACTGTTATACCATGAGTTTTTACTTCTATATGTAAACTGCAAGGAATATACTTGTATTCAATGTGAATCCACTGTTATACCATGAGTTTTTACTTCTATATGTAAACTGCATGGAATATACTTGTATTCAATGTGAATACACTGTTATACCATGAGTTTTTACTTCTATATGTATACTGCATCAAATATACTTGTATTCAATGTGAATACACTGTTATACCATGCGTTTTTACTTCTATATGTAAACAGCATCAAATATACTTGTATTCAATGGGTAATACACTGTTATACCTTGAGTTTTGACTTCTATATGTATACTGCATCAAATATACTTGTATTCAATGTGAATACACTGTTATACCATGAGTTTTTACTTCTATATGTAAACTGCATGGAATATACTTGTATTCAATGTGAATACACTGTTATACCATGAGTTTTTACTTCTATATGTATACTGCATCAAATATACTTGTTTTCAATGTGAATACACTGTTATACCATGAGTTTTTACTTCTATATGTATACTGCATCAAATATACTTGTATTAAATGTGAATACACTGTTATACCATAAATTTTTACTTCTATATGTAAACTGCATCAAATATACTTGTATTCAATGTGAATACACTGTTATACCATGAGTTTTTACTTCTATATGTAAACTGTATGTAATATACTTGTATTCAATGTGAATACATTGTCATACCATGAGTTTTTACTTCTATATGTAAACAGCATCAAATACACTTGTATTCAATTTGAATACACTGTTATACCATAAGTTTTTACTTCTATATGTAAACAGCATCAAATATACTTGTATTCAATGTGAATACACTGTTATACCATGAGTTTTTACTTCTATATGTAAACTGCAAGGAATATACTTGTATTCAATGTAAATGCACTGTTATACCATGAGTTTTTACTTCTATATGTAAACTGCATGGAATATACTTGTATTCAATGTGAATACACTGTTATACCATGAGTTTTACTTCTATATGTATACTGCATCAAATATACTTGTATTCAATGTGAATACACTGTTTTACCATGAGTTTTTACTTCTATATGTAAACAGCATCAAATATACTTGTATTCAATGTGGATACACTGTTATACCTTGAGTTTTTACTTCGATATGTATACAGCATCAAATATACTTGTATTCGATGTGAATACACTGTTATACCATGCGTTTTTACTTCTATATGTATACTGCATCAAATATACTTGTATTCAATGTGAATACACTGTTTTACCATGAGTTTTTACTTCTATATGTAAACAGCATCAAATATACTTGTATTCAATGTTGATACACTGTTATACCTTGAGTTTTTACTTCGATATGTATACTGCATCAAATATACTTGTATTCAATGTGAATACACTGTTATACCATGCGTTTTTACTTCTATATGTAAACAGCATCAAATATACTTGTATTCAATGTGAATACACTGTTATACCATGAGTTTTTACTTCTATATGTAAACTGCAAGGAATATACTTGTATTCAATGTGAATGCACTGTCATACCATGAGTTTTTACTTCTATATGTAAACTGCATGGAATATACTTGTATTCAATGTGAATACACTGTTATACCATGAGTTTTTATTTCTATATGTATACTGCATCAAATATACTTGTATTCAATGTGAATACACTGTTATATCATGAGTTTTTAATTCTATATGTGAACAGCATCAAATATACTTGTATTCAATATGGATACACTGTTATACCTTGAGTTTTTAGTTCGATATGTATACTGCATCAAATATACTTGTATTCAATGTGAAAACACTGTTATACCATGAGTTTTTACTTCTATATGTAAACTGCATGGAATATACTTGTATTCAATGTGAATACACTGTTATACCATGAGTTTTTACCTCTATATGTAAACTGCATGGAATATACTTGTATTCAATGTGAATACACTGTTATATTATGAGTTTTTACTTCTATATGTAAACAGCATCAAATATACTTGTATTCAATGTGAATACACTGTTATACCATGAGTATTTACTTCTATATGTAAACTGCTTGGAATATACTTGTATTCAATGTGAATACACTGTTATACCCCGAGTTTTTACTTCTATATGTAAACTGCATGGAATATACTTGTATTCAATGTGAATACACAGTTATACCATGAGTTTTTACTTCTATATGTATACTGCATCAAATATACTTGTATTCAATGTGAATACACTGTTATACCATGAGTTTTTACTTCTATATGTATACTGCATCAAATATACTTGTATTCAATGTGAATGCACTGTTATACCACGAGTTTTTACTTCTATATGTAAACTGCATGGAATATACTTGTATTCAATGTGAATACACTGTTATACCATGGGGTTTTACTTCTATATGTAAACTGCATGGAATATACTTGTATTCAATGTGAATACACTGTTATACCATGAGTTTTTACTTCTATGTGTATACTGCATCAAATATACTTGTATTCAATGTGAATACACTGTTATACCATGAGTTTTTACTTCTATATGTAAACAGCATCAAATATACTTGTATTCAATGTGAATACACTGTTATACCTTGAGTTTTTACTTCTATATGTATACTGCATCAAATATACTTGTATTCAATGTGAATACACTGTTATACCATGAGTTTTTACTTCTATATGTAAACTGCATGGAATATACTTGTATTCAATGTGAATACACTGTTATACCATGAGTTTTTACTTCTATATGTAAACTGCAAGGAATATACTTGTATTTAATGTGAATGCACTGTTATACCATGAGTTTTTACTTCTATATGTAAACTGCATGGAATATACTTGTATTCAATGTGAATACACTGTTATACCATGAGTTTTTACTTCTATATGTATACTGCATGAAATATACTTGTATTCAATGTGAATACACTAATATACCATGAGTTTTTACTTCTATATGTAAACAGCATCAAATATACTTGTATTCAATGTGAATACACTGTTATACCATGAGTTTTTACTTCTATATGTAAACTGCATGGAATATACTTGTATTCAATGTGAATACACTGTTATACCATTAGTTTCTACTTCTATATGTAAACTGTATGTAATATACTTGTATTCAATGTGAATACACTGTTATACCATGAGTTTTTACTTCTATATGTAAACAGCATCAAATATACTTGTATTCAATTTGAATACACTGTTATACCATGAGTTTTTACTTCTATATGTAAACTGCATGGAATATACTTGTATTCAATGTGAATACACTGTTATACCATGAGTTTTTACTTCTGTATGTATACTGCATCAAATATACTTGTATTCAATGTGAATACACTGTTATACCATGCGTTTTTACTTCTATATGTAAACAGCATCAAATATACTTGTATTCAATGTGAATACACTGTTATACCATGAGTTTTTACTTCTATATGTAAACTGCAAGGAATATACTTGTATTCAATGTGAATGCACTGTCATACCATGAGTTTTTACTTCTATATGTAAACTGCATGGAATATACTTGTATTCAATGTGAATACACTGTTATACCATGAGTTTTTATTTCTATATGTATACTGCATCAAATATACTTGTATTCAATGTGAATACACTGTTATATCATGAGTTTTTAATTCTATATGTGAACAGCATCAAATATACTTGTATTCAATATGGATACACTGTTATACATTGAGTTTTTAGTTCGATATGTATACTGCATCAAATATACTTGTATTCAATGTGAAAACACTGTTATACCATGAGTTTTTACTTCTATATGTAAACTGCATGGAATATACTTGTGTTCAATGTGAATACACTGTTATACCATGAGTTTTTACCTCTATATGTAAACTGCATGGAATATACTTGTATTCAATGTGAATACACTGTTATATTATGAGTTTTTACTTCTATATGTAAACAGCATCAAATATACTTGTATTCAATGTGAATACACTGTTATACCATGAGTATTTACTTCTATATGTAAACTGCTTGGAATATACTTGTATTCAATGTGAATACACTGTTATACCCCGAGTTTTTACTTCTATATGTAAACTGCATGGAATATACTTGTATTCAATGTGAATACACTGTTATACCATGAGTATTTACTTCTATATGTATACTGCATCAAATATACTTGTATTCAATGTGAATACACTGTTATACCATGCGTTTTTACTTCTATATGTAAACAGCATCAAATATACTTGTATTCAATGTGAATACACTGTTATACCATGAGTTTTTACTTCTATATGTAAACTGCAAGGAATATACTTGTATTCAATGTAAATGCACTGTTATACCATGAGTTTTTACTTCTATATGTAAACTGCATGGAATATACTTGTATTCAATGTGAATACACTGTTATACCATGAGTTTTACTTCTATATGTATACTGCATCAAATATACTTGTATTCAATGTGAATACACTGTTTTACCATGAGTTTTTACTTCTATATGTAAACAGCATCAAATATACTTGTATTCAATGTGGAATACACTGTTATACCTTGAGTTTTTACTTCGATATGTATACAGCATCAAATATACTTGTATTCGATGTGAATACACTGTTATACCATGCGTTTTTACTTCTATATGTAAACAGCATCAAATATACTTGTATTCAATGTGAATACACTGTTATACCATGAGTTTTTACTTCTATATGTAAACTGCAAGGAATATACTTGTATTCAATGTGAATGCACTGTCATACCATGAGTTTTTACTTCTATATGTAAACTGCATGGAATATACTTGTATTCAATGTGAATACACTGTTATACCATGAGTTTTTATTTCTATATGTATACTGCATCAAATATACTTGTATTCAATGTGAATACACTGTTATATCATGAGTTTTTAATTCTATATGTGAACAGCATCAAATATACTTGTATTCAATATGGATACACTGTTATACCTTGAGTTTTTAGTTCGTTATGTATACTGCATCAAATATACTTGTATTCAATGTGAATACACTGTTATACCATGAGTTTTTACTTCTATATGTAAACTGCATGGAATATACTTGTATTCAATGTGAATACACTGTTATACCATGAGTTTTTACCTCTATATGTAAACTGCATGGAATATACTTGTATTCAATGTGAATACACTGTTATATTATGAGTTTTTACTTCTATATGTAAACAGCATCAAATATACTTGTATTCAATGTGAATACACTGTTATACCATGAGTATTTACTTCTATATGTAAACTGCTTGGAATATACTTGTATTCAATGTGAATACACTTTTATACCCCGAGTTTTTACTTCTATATGTAAACTGCATGGAATATACTTGTATTCAATGTGAATACACAGTTATACCATGAGTTTTTACTTCTATATGTATACTGCATCAAATATACTTGTATTCAATGTGAATACACTGTTATACCATGAGTTTTTACTTCTATATGTAAACAGCATCAAATATACTTGTATTCAATGTTGATACACTGTTATACCTTGAGTTTTTACTTCGATATGTATACTGCATCAAATATACTTGTATTCAATGTGAATACACTGTTATACCATGCGTTTTTACTTCTATATGTAAACAGCATCAAATATACTTGTATTCAATGTGAATACACTGTTATACCATGAGTTTTTACTTCTATATGTAAACTGCAAGGAATATACTTGTATTCAATGTGAATACACTGTCATACCATGAGTTTTTACTTCTATATGTAAACTGCATGGAATATACTTGTATTCAATGTGAATACACTGTTATACCATGAGTTTTTATTTCTATATGTATACTGCATCAAATATACTTGTATTCAATGTGAATACACTGTTATATCATGAGTTTTTAATTCTATATGTGAACAGCATCAAATATACTTGTATTCAATATGGATACACTGTTATACCTTGAGTTTTTAGTTCGATATGTATACTGCATCAAATATACTTGTATTCAATGTGAAAACACTGTTATACCATGAGTTTTTACTTCTATATGTAAACTGCATGGAATATACTTGTATTCAATGTGAATACACTGTTATACCATGAGTTTTTACCTCTATATATGTAAACTGCATGGAATATACTTGTATTCAATGTGAATACACTGTTATATTATGAGTTTTTACTTCTATATGTAAACAGCATCAAATATACTTGTATTCAATGTGAATACACTGTTATACCATGAGTATTTACTTCTATATGTAAACTGCTTGGAATATACTTGTATTCAATGTGACTACACTGTTATACCCTGAGTTTTTACTTCTATATGTAAACTGCATGGAATATACTTGTATTCAATGTGAATACACAGTTATACCATGAGTTTTTACTTCTATATGTATACTGCATCAAATATACTTGTATTCAATGTGAATACACTGTTATACCATGAGTTTTTACTTCTATATGTATACTGCATCAAATATACTTGTATTCAATGTGAATACACTGTTATACCATGAGTTTTTACTTCTATATGTAAACTGCATGGAATATACTTGTATTCAATGTGAATACACTGTTATACCATGGGGTTTTACTTCTATATGTAAACTGCATGGAATATACTTGTATTCAATGTGAATACACTGTTATACCATGAGTTTTTACTTCTATGTGTATACTGCATCAAATATACTTGTATTCAATGTGAATACACTGTTATACCATGAGTTTTTACTTCTATATGTAAACAGCATCAAATATACTTGTATTCATTGTGAATACACTGTTATACCATGAGTT
The DNA here is from genome assembly GCF_020631705.1 of Daphnia magna. Classification (NCBI taxonomy): domain Eukaryota; kingdom Metazoa; phylum Arthropoda; class Branchiopoda; order Diplostraca; family Daphniidae; genus Daphnia; species Daphnia magna. The sequence continues at coordinate 30,267 of NW_025533226.1, read as the reverse complement.
TTTACTTCTATATGTATACTGCATCAAATATACTTGTATTCAATGTGAATACACTGTTATACCATGAGTTTTTACTTCTATATGTAAACTGCATGGAATATACTTGTATTCAATGTGAATACACTGTTATACCATGAGTTTTTACTTCTATATGTAAACTGCAGGAAATATACTTGTATTTAATGTGAATGCACTGTTATACCATGAGTTTTTACTTCTATATGTAAACTGCATGGAATATACTTGTATTCAATGTGAATACACTGTTATACCATGAGTTTTTACTTCTATATGTATACTGCATGAAATATACTTGTATTCAATGTGAATACACTGTTATACCATGAGTTTTTACTTCCATATGTAAACAGCATCAAATATACTTGTATTCAATGTGAATACACTGTTATACCATGAGTTTTTACTTCTATATGTAAACTGCATGGAATATACTTGTATTCAATGTGAATACACTGTTATACCATTAGTTTCTACTTCTATATGTAAACTGTATGTAATATACTTGTATTCAATGTGAATACACTGTTATACCATGAGTTTTTACTTCTATATGTAAACAGCATCAAATATACTTGTATTCAATGTGAATACACTGTTATACCATGAGTTTTTACTTCTATATGTAAACTGCATGGAATATACTTGTATTCAATGTGAATACACTGTTATACCATGAGTTTTTACTTCTGTATGTATACTGCATCAAATATACTTGTATTCAATGTGAATACACTGTTATACCATGCGTTTTTACTTCTATATGTAAACAGCATCAAATATACTTGTATTCAATGTGAATACACTGTTATACCATGAGTTTTTACTTCTATATGTAAACTGCAAGGAATATACTTGTATTCAATGTGAATGCACTGTCATACCATGAGTTTTTACTTCTATATGTAAACTGCATGGAATATACTTGTATTCAATGTGAATACACTGTTATACCATGAGTTTTTATTTCTATATGTATACTGCATCAAATATACTTGTATTCAATGTGAATACACTGTTATATCATGAGTTTTTAATTCTATATGTAGAACAGCATCAAATATACTTGTATTCAATATGGATACACTGTTATACCTTGAGTTTTTAGTTCGATATGTATACTGCATCAAATATACTTGTATTCAATGTGAAAACACTGTTATACCATGAGTTTTTACTTCTATATGTAAACTGCATGGAATATACTTGTATTCAATGTGAATACACTGTTATACCATGAGTTTTTACCTCTATATGTAAACTGCATGGAATATACTTGTATTCAATGTGAATACACTGTTATATTATGAGTTTTTACTTCTATATGTAAACAGCATCAAATATACTTGTATTCAATGTGAATACACTGTTATACCATGAGTATTTACTTCTATATGTAAACTGCTTGGAATATACTTGTATTCAATGTGACTACACTGTTATACCCCGAGTTTTTACTTACTATATGTAAACTGCATGGAATATACTTGTATTCAATGTGAATACACAGTTATACCATGAGTTTTTACTTCTATATGTATACTGCATCAAATATACTTGTATTCAATGTGAATACACTGTTATACCATGAGTTTTTACTTCTATATGTATACTGCATCAAATATACTTGTATTCAATGTGAATGCACTGTTATACCATGAGTTTTTACTTCTATATGTAAACTGCATGGAATATACTTGTATTCAATGTGAATACACTGTTATACCATGGGGTTTTTACTTCTATATGTAAACTGCATGGAATATACTTGTATTCAATGTGAATACACTGTTATACCATGAGTTTTTACTTCTATGTGTATACTGCATCAAATATACTTGTATTCAATGTGAATACACTGTTATACCATGAGTTTTTACTTCTATATGTAAACAGCATCAAATATACTTGTATTCATTGTGAATACACTGTTATACCATTGAGTTTTTACTTCTATATGTATACTGCATCAAATATACTTGTATTCAATTTGAATACACTGTTATGCCATGAGTTTTTACTTCTATATGTAAACTGCATGGAATATACTTGTATTCAATGTGAATACACTGTTATACCATGAGTTTTTACTTCTATATGTAAACTGCAAGGAATATACTTGTATTTAATGTGAATGCACTGTTATACCATGAGTTTTTACTTCTATATGTAAACTGCATGGAATATACTTGTATTCAATGTGAATACACTGTTATACCATGAGTTTTTACTTCTATATGTATACTGCATGAAATATACTTGTATTCAATGTGAATACACTGTTATACCATGAGTTTTTACTTCCATATGTAAACAGCATCAAATATACTTGTATTCAATGTGAATACACTGTTATACCATGAGTTTTTACTTCTATATGTAAACTGCATGGAATATACTTGTATTCAATGTGAATACACTGTTATACCATTAGTTTCTACTTCTATATGTAAACTGTATGTAATATACTTGTATTCAATGTGAATACACTGTTATACCATGAGTTTTTACTTCTATATGTAAACAGCATCAAATATACTTGTATTCAATTTGAATACACTGTTATACCATGAGTTTTTACTTCTATATGTAAACTGCATGGAATATACTTGTATTCAATGTGAATACACTGTTATACCATGAGTTTTTACTTCTGTATGTATACTGCATCAAATATACTTGTATTCAATGTGAATACACTGTTATACCATGCGTTTTTACTTCTATATGTAAACAGCATCAAATATACTTGTATTCAATGTGAATACACTGTTATACCATGAGTTTTTACTTCTATATGTAAACTGCAAGGAATATACTTGTATTCAATGTGAATGCACTGTCATACCATGAGTTTTTACTTCTATATGTAAACTGCATGGAATATACTTGTATTCAATGTGAATACACTGTTATACCATGAGTTTTTATTTCTATATGTATACTGCATCAAATATACTTGTATTCAATGTGAATACACTGTTATATCATGAGTTTTTAATTCTATATGTGAACAGCATCAAATATACTTGTATTCAATATGGATACACTGTTATACATTGAGTTTTTAGTTCGATATGTATACTGCATCAAATATACTTGTATTCAATGTGAAAACACTGTTATACCATGAGTTTTTACTTCTATATGTAAACTGCATGGAATATACTTGTGTTCAATGTGAATACACTGTTATACCATGAGTTTTTACCTCTATATGTAAACTGCATGGAATATACTTGTATTCAATGTGAATACACTGTTATATTATGAGTTTTTACTTCTATATGTAAACAGCATCAAATATACTTGTATTCAATGTGAATACACTGTTATACCATGAGTATTTACTTCTATATGTAAACTGCTTGGAATATACTTGTATTCAATGTGAATACACTGTTATACCCCGACATTTTACTTCTATATGTAAACTGCATGGAATATACTTGTATTCAATGTGAATACACAGTTATACCATGAGTTTTTACTTCTATATGTATACTGCATCAAATATACTTGTATTCAATGTGAATACACTGTTATACCATGAGTTTTTACTTCTATATGTATACTGCATCAAATATACTTGTATTCAATGTGAATGCAATGTTATACCATGAGTTTTTACTTCTATATGTAAACTGCATGGAATATACTTGTATTCAATGTGAATACACTGTTATACCATGGGGTTTTACTTCTATATGTAAACTGCATGGAATATACTTGTATTCAATGTGAATACACTGTTATACCATGAGTTTTTACTTCTATGTGTATACTGCATCAAATATACTTGTATTCAATGTGAATACACTGTTATACCATGAGTTTTTACTTCTATATGTAAACAGCATCAAATATACTTGTATTCATTGTGAATACACTGTTATACCTTGAGTTTTTACTTCTATATGTATACTGCATCAAATATTCTTGTATTCAATTTGAATACACTGTTATGCCATGAGTTTTTACTTCTATATGTAAACTGCATGGAATATACTTGTATTCAAGGTGAATACACTGTTATACCATGAGTTTTTACTTCTATATGTAAACTGCAAGGAATATACTTGTATTTAATGTGAATGCACTGTTATACCATGAGTTTTTACTTCTATATGTAAACTGCATGGAATATACTTGTATTCAATGTGAATACACTGTTATACCATGAGTTTTTACTTCTATATGTATACTGCATGAAATATACTTGTATTCAATGTGAATACACTGTTATACCATGAGTTTTTACTTCTATATGTAAACAGCATCAAATATACTTGTATTCAATGTGAATACACTGTTATACCATGAGTTTTTACTTCTATATGTAAACTGCATGGAATATACTTGTATTCAATGTGAATACACTGTTATACCATTAGTTTCTACTTCTATATGTAAACTGTATGTAATATACTTGTATTCAATGTGAATACACTGTTATACCATGAGTTTTTACTTCTATATGTAAACAGCATCAAATATACTTGTATTCAATTTGAATACACTGTTATACCATGAGTTTTTACTTCTATATGTAAACTGCATGGAATATACTTGTATTCAATGTGAATACACTGTTATACCATGAGTTTTTACTTCTGTATGTATACTGCATCAAATATACTTGTATTCAATGTGAATACACTGTTATACCATGCGTTTTTACTTCTATATGTAAACAGCATCAAATATACTTGTATTCAATGTGAATACACTGTTATACCATGAGTTTTTACTTCTATATGTAAACTGCAAGGAATATACTTGTATTCAATGTGAATGCACTGTCATACCATGAGTTTTTACTTCTATATGTAAACTGCATGGAATATACTTGTATTCAATGTGAATACACTGTTATACCATGAGTTTTTATTTCTATATGTATACTGCATCAAATATACTTGTATTCAATGTGAATACACTGTTATATCATGAGTTTTTAATTCTATATGTGAACAGCATCAAATATACTTGTATTCAATATGGATACACTGTTATACATTGAGTTTTTAGTTCGATATGTATACTGCATCAAATATACTTGTATTCAATGTGAAAACACTGTTATACCATGAGTTTTTACTTCTATATGTAAACTGCATGGAATATACTTGTGTTCAATGTGAATACACTGTTATACCATGAGTTTTTACCTCTATATGTAAACTGCATGGAATATACTTGTATTCAATGTGAATACACTGTTATATTATGAGTTTTTACTTCTATATGTAAACAGCATCAAATATACTTGTATTCAATGTGAATACACTGTTATACCATGAGTATTTACTTCTATATGTAAACTGCTTGGAATATACTTGTATTCAATGTGAATACACTGTTATACCCTGAGTTTTTACTTCTATATGTAAACTGCATGGAATATACTTGTATTCAATGTGAATACACAGTTATACCATGAGTTTTTACTTCTATATGTATACTGCATCAAATATACTTGTATTCAATGTGAATACACTGTTATACCATGAGTTTTTACTTCTATATGTAAACTGCATGGAATATACTTGTATTCAATGTGAATACACTGTTATACCATGGGTTTTACTTCTATATGTAAACTGCATGGAATATACTTGTATTCAATGTGAATACACTGTTATACCATGAGTTTTTACTTCTATGTGTATACTGCATCAAATATACTTGTATTCAATGTGAATACACTGTTATACCATGAGTTTTTACTTCTATATGTAAACAGCATCAAATATACTTGTATTCATTGTGAATACACTGTTATACCTTGAGTTTTTACTTCTATATGTATACTGCATCAAATATACTTGTATTCAATGTGAATACACTGTTATACCATGAGTTTTTACTTCTATGTAAACTGCATGGAATATACTTGTATTCAATGTGAATACACTGTTATACCATGAGTTTTTACTTCTATATGTAAACTGCAAGGAATATACTTGTATTCAATGTGAATGCACTGTTATACCATGAGTTTTTACTTCTATATGTAAACTGCATGGAATATACTTGTATTCAATGTGAATACACTGTTATACCATGAGTTTTTACTTCTATATGTATACTGCATCAAATATACTTGTATTCAATGTGAATACACTGTTATACCATGAGTTTTTACTTCTATATGTAAACAGCATCAAATATACTTGTATTCAATGTGAATACACTGTTATACCATGAGTTTTTACTTCTATATGTAAACTGCATGGAATATACTTGTATTCAATGTGAATTCACTGTTATACCATTAGTTTCTACTTCTATATGTAAACTGTATGTAATATACTTGTATTCAATGTGAATACACTGTTATACCATGAGTTTTTACTTCTATATGTAAACAGCATCAAATATACTTGTATTCAATTTGAATACACTGTTATACCATGAGTTTTTACTTCTATATGTAAACTGCATGGAATATACTTGTATTCAATGTGAATACACTGTTATACCATGAGTTTTTACTTCTGTATGTATACTGCATCAAATATACTTGTATTCAATATGAATACACTGTTATACCATGCGTTTTTACTTCTATATGTAAACAGCATCAAATATACTTGTATTCATTGTGAATACACTGTTATACCATGAGTTTTTACTTCTATATGTAAACTGCAAGGAATATACTTGTATTCAATATGAATCCACTGTTATACCATGAGTTTTTACTTCTATATGTAAACTGCATGGAATATACTGGTATTCAATGTGAATACACTGTTATGCCATGAGTTTTTACTTCTATATGTATAATGCATCAAATATACTTGTATTCAATGTGAATACACTGTTATACCATGAGTTTTTACTTCTATATGTTAACAGCATCAAATATACTTATATTCATTGTGAATACACTGTTATACCTTGAGTTTTTACTTCTATATGTATACTGCATCAAACATACTTGTATTCAATGTGAATACACTGTTATGCCATGAGTTTTTACTTCTTTATGTAAACTGCATCAAATATACTTGTATTCAATGTGAATACACTGTTATACCATGAGTTTTTACTTCTATATGTAAACAGCATAAAATATACTTGTATTCAATATGAATACACTGTTATACCATGAGTTTTTACTTCTATATGTAAACTGCATGGAATATACTTGTATTCAATGTGAATACACTGTTATACCATGGGTTTTTATTTCTATATGTAAACTGCATGGAATATACTTGTATTCAATGTGAATACACTATTATACCATGAGTTTTTACTTCTATATGTATACTGCATGGAATATACTTGTATTCAATGTGAATACACTGTTATACCATGAGTTTTTACTTCTATATGTAAACAGCGTCAAATATACTTGTATTCATTGTGAATACACTGTTATACCATGAGTTTTTACTTCTATATGTATACTGCATCAAATATACTTGTATTCAATGTGAATACACTGTTGTACCATGAGTTTTTACTTCTATATGTAAACTGCAAGGAATATACTTGTATTCAATGTGAATACACTGTTATACCATGAGTTTTTACTTCTATATGTAAACTGCATGGAATATACTTGTATTCAATGTGAATACACTGTTATACCATTAGTTTCTACTTCTATATGTAAACTGTATGTAATATACTTGTATTCAATTTGAATACACTGTTATACCATGAGTTTTTACTTCTATATGTAAACTGCATGGAATATACTTGTATTCAATGTGAATACACTGTTATACCATGAGTTTTTACTTCTGTATGTATACTGCATCAAATATACTTGTATTCAATATGAATACACTGTTATACCATGCGGTTTTACTTCTATATGTAAACAGCATCAAATATACTTGTATTCAATGTGAATACACTGTTATACCATGAGTTTTTACTTCTATATGTAAACAGCATCAAATGTACTTGTATTCAATGTGAATACACTGTTATACCATGAGTTTTTACTTCTATATGTAAACAGCATCAAATATACTTGTATTCAATGTGAATACACTGTTATACCATGAGTTTTTACTTCTGTATGTAAACTGCTTGGAATATACTTGTATTCAATGTGAATACACTGTTATACCATGAGTTTTTACTTCTATATGTATACTGCATCAAATATACTTGTATTCAATGTGAATACACTGTTATGCCATGAGTTTTTACTTCTATATGTAAACTGCATGGAATATACTTGTATTCATTGTGAATACACTGTTGTACCATGAGTTTTTACTTCTATATGTAAACTGCAAGGAATATACTTGTATTCAATGTGAATACACTGTTATACCATGAGTTTTTACTTCTATATGTAAACTGCATGGAATATACTTGTATTCAATGTGAATACACTGTTATACCATTAGTTTCTACTTCTATATGTAAACTGTATGTAATATACTTGTATTCAATTTGAATACACTGTTATACCATGAGTTTTTACTTCTATATGTAAACTGCATGGAATATACTTGTATTCAATGTGAATACACTGTTATACCATGAGTTTTTACTTCTGTATGTATACTGCATCAAATATACTTGTATTCAATATGAATACACTGTTATACCATGCGGTTTTACTTCTATATGTAAACAGCATCAAATATACTTGTATTCAATGTGAATACACTGTTATACCATGAGTTTTTACTTCTATATGTAAACAGCATCAAATGTACTTGTATTCAATGTGAATACACTGTTATACCATGAGTTTTTACTTCTATATGTAAACAGCATCAAATATACTTGTATTCAATGTGAATACACTGTTATACCATGAGTTTTTACTTCTGTATGTAAACTGCTTGGAATATACTTGTATTCAATGTGAATACACTGTTATACCCCGAGTTTTTACTTCTATATGTAAACTGCATGGAATATACTTGTATTCAATGTGAATACACTGTTATACCATGAGTTTTTACTTCTATATGTTTACGGCATCAAATATTCTTGTATTCAATGTGAATACACTGTTTTATCTTGAGTTTTTACTTCTATATGTATACTGCATCAAATATACTTGTATTCAATGTGAATACACTGTTATACCATGAGTTTTTACTTCTATATTGTCGCGGTTATTTGAGGCCCCATGGACTAGTTGTCACGTCCGGCGCTTCTGTATCGGCTATTGACCGCAACTCTACCCGAGATGTCCGGCAGTCTTGTCAGCAGATATTTCTCCCGGTAGCTGCTGTCTACGTTAGTGCATAAATACTTGTGTGTGTCCCTTGCTGTGCCCCAGTCTAGTTGTAACTGTTTGTTAGTACTGTGTGTGTGTGAGCGCATCGACAGTGAATACAATCTTAATCGCTACTTTAGTCTCAACGTTATTTCTCCGTGTTACATGGTGGAGATGCAGAACTTGTGGTAAGTCTTTGTGCTGTTTCATTCTAGTGTGCTCTAGTTGTGCGGAGGCGGGGGCTGTTAGGGGCTTCCGAGAGTCGTCGACCCAACCGGCCTACGTGCCTTAAACTGTTGGGGTACGAAGCCACAGCACCGGCCGTGTGACGGGCGATTAGGGTGCGATAGCGCGGGGACGGCCATAAGATTTCTGGGGAGGTAGGTGTGACCTAGTGGTGATTAAGGGGGAGTAGAGGCGGACAGTGGTGCGCTGCAAGGCGGTAGATCACCGCCGGTAACGATTGAAAAAATCGGGACGACGAGGGGTTCGTCGGGAAGCGGCAGGTTGTCGTGGGCGACGATCTAGGGATCGGGGGTAGACGGTGTGTCATCCGTCAGGTAACGACGGTCGATCGTTGGTGGGGGAGTAGGAGTTTTGTGCAGAAGGCGGTAGATGAGTGGGGGTGCTGGAAGAGGCAGGGGGAAGACAGCGCCCTCGAGACGAATTTGGGCGATTTACGCTAAGGAGTGATCAGGTAATCGTAGGCAGTGCCAGCGGAACCCTCAGTCGTTTGGACGACGTTGTAGGGGAGCCGGGAGGATTATCCGAGAGAGAAGACCGATCAGGGGTTATAGAAAGGGAAAGTAATTTGGGACAACACCAGGCTAGTATTAGCGAGGAAGAAACTGTAGCGTGGGCTGACGGCGAGGACAGCTCCAATTCGGAAAGCAGTGAAGGTGAGTTAGAGTGGGATTTTGAGGCTTTTCGGCGCAGATCCTCGGTGGTAAGCGCTCGATTGCTACGCAGCAGGGCCGCCAGAAATCCTGTTGTAGCTGGGGTAGTCGCACCCCTTAATCCCGTAGGGATGGCGGCCCAGATTAAATTCCAGACTCCCCCACATTCACCGGGCGGGATGGGGAAGACGTAGTAAGTTGGATCCATCGCTACGAAAAGGTGGGGAGATACAACCGGTGGGGTGAAAACGAGCTCAGGGACCACATCGAGCTGTCGTTAGAAGGGGCTGCGGGTAAATGGTATGCATGCATGGAGGCATCAGGCAACCTTCCCGCTGCGTGGTCAGACGCACAGGGGCCCCGGTGGTGGCAGGAGTAAAATCAGCGCTGTTGACACAGTTTACGCCCGTAAACTATGTGCAACATAACGAGGTTAAACTGCGCGGGAGGAAGCAGGGAATTGAAGAATCGACCCTAGAATACTACTACGATGTGCTCGATCTATGCCGTAGGGTAGATCCGCATATGGCTGAGGCCACGAAGCTAGCACGTCTCTGGCAGGGTTTGCGTCCTAGTGTCCTAGAAAAACTATGGAGTTTAAAGCCCACCAACTGCAATGAGTTTCTCCAAGAAGTAAAACGCTTCCAGGAGATGACCGATCGAGGGAAGCAAGACGAGTGGGCGATGGGAGTGATGGGAAGGGAGGAAAGAACCCAGCATAGCCCAGCGGGGCAGCAAGATGCGTCCGTAGCTACGAGGTTGGAGAAAATCGAAAAGATGTTCGAAGACTTAATGCAGAAAAGAGATAATTTTAACCAAGGGAGAAACATTAATAGAGGGAGAGATCCAAAGGCCACGCCTAATTGGACACCCGATGGTAAGCCCATTTGTTTCAGGTGCAGGCAGCCGGGGCACCTAAAACAAAATTGCCAGATTCCCATGGAAAATCGGCAAGGAAACGGGAATGGGGGGAACCATCGTGCTACGGGAGATACTCAAAAGACCAACCCCACGTTCCTCGGCCTCCTAAGGGAAGAGAGCGGATCAAGTTTTCCGTTACTTCGCATTGACGTAACGAAACTTGTCGTTCAGGATGTTATGTGTAATGGGAGAAAGATACCCGCTGTCATTGACACGGGGGCAGCCGTGTCCGTTTGTTCACCCGGGGTAGCCACGTTATTACGCCTTGAGATAAAACCCTGGCTAGCGAACAGGCTCGTGTCAATTAACGGCCAGGAAATACGTCCTGGAGGAGCGGTAGAGTTGGAAATATCGGATGGCGAGTCAAAAGTAGTCGGCAGAGTTCTGGTGTTAGAAATGGGGGGAATTGACCTCTTACTCGGTAAAGACTTCCTGGAGAGATTTGGAACGAGAATGAAAATTGGAGCTCTGCCTGAATTCATCATTGGGGACATTCCAATGGGGATGATGGCAGAAAAAGAGATTGAAACACCCGAGTTGGTGTCCCGAGTAGGGCGCATGATACCCGCACGTTCATCGGTGGTGGTCGAAATAGAGTTGACAGCAGGAATCCAGGGGAAGAACGGGGCAATGATTGAACCCTCGACTAGCGTACTGGAGCGGAAGGGCGTCTCAACGGGGCGATTGTTAGTAGCGGATTGCGAGACGTTCAATCAAGTGCTGGTAACCAATTTCTCAGATCGCAATCAGTGGGTACCGAGAAATATGGTCCTGGGGACGCTAGAAGAGATCACCTTAGCTGAAGAGGGTACAGATAGCGAGAAGGAGGTGGTGGCGTTGGCCGCCCTGGGAGCACCCAAATGGTCACGAGAAGTGTTCGGAAAGTATGTCTCGAAGGAAATTGGGGTGGATAGTCACGACAAAATTGTTGGGGTACTTCAAGATTTTGAGGACTGTTTCGCCGGGGAAAATGACAGACTCGGGGTGTGCAACGTAGCGGAGCATGCGATCGAGACAGGGGACTGTCGTCCCATCCGACAAAGCCCTTACTCGAGCGCATGGAAAGAACGGGAGCTAATGCAGACGCTTGTTCAAGAGATGGAAGACGCTGGAGTAATAGAGAAGTGCAATGGACCCTGGAGTTCACCAGTGGTACTTGTGCGGAAGAAGGACGGGGCCTGGCGGTTCTGTGTGGATTACAGAAAGTTAAACGCGGTGACACTGAAAGATGTGTACCCCTTGCCCAGAATTGAAGAAACCCTAGCCAGATTGGAGGGTTCGGCTTTCTTTTCAATCACGGATCTGCAATCGGGTTATTGGCAGGTCCCCATAAAGGAGAGTGATCGCCCTAAGTCAGCTTTTATAACAGCGGATGGCCTTTATCAGTTTAAGGTGATGGCTTTTGGGTTGTGTGCGGCGCCTGGTACGTTCCAGAGAATGATGGACCTGGTTCTCAGTGGGTTGAGATGGTCCGCGTGCCTAGTGTATTTGGACGACATTATTGTTTATTCCCAAACGGTGGAAGAACATGTGAAGAGACTCCGAAGTGTATTTGAGTGTCTTAAGTTCGCGAATCTAAAGGTGAAGCTGAAGAAATGCTTATTTGCACAAACCAGACTGCAAGCTCTAGGTCACGTCGTGGATAAGGATGGAATCGCCCCGGATCCTGAGAAGATTTGTGCGGTTCGAGAATTCCCTAGACCGCCGGCTAACGCGACTAATGCCCAGAAAATTAAACATGTGAGGAGCTTTATCGGGCTATGTTCGTATTACCGGCGATTTATCAGCAATTTTGCAAAAATTGCAAAGCCGTTACACGACCTCACGAAACAGGGAAAATCCTTTTGTTGGGGAGCAGAACAAGAAGGAAGCTTTAATGCTCTGAAGGAGCGTTTGATTGAGGCGACACAATTAGCATATCCCGATTATGGGAAGCCGTTTGACATTCATCCCGATGCCTGTGAATACGGGATAGGCGCGGCGCTAGTACAGAAAACGGGAGATGGAGAGAGACCGGTAGCCTTCGCAAGTCGTTTGCTATCAGCTACTGAACGTAACTACTCAATAACCGAGAAGGAGTGCCTTGCGCTTGTCTGGGCAATGAAAAAATTTCACTGCTACATTTGGGGGATGACGGTGAGAGTTGTGACGGACCACCATGCTCTGTGCTGGTTAACTACGAAGAAGGATCTGGCTGGAAGACTAGCCCGTTGGGCACTGCTGGTACAGGGTTATGAACCCCAGGTGTTGTACAAAAGTGGGAAATTACACGAGGATGCAGACGCGTTGTCGCGGTACCCAGTAGGCCCCGCAGAAGAAGAAGAAGAGAGCGATTCCCTGCTACCTGTGCTGCTAGTCACGCTCAACGGGGACTTGGAGGGAATTCGCGTGGGGCAAGAATCTGTCCCACAATGGAAAAAAGCATTAATGGTACTAGAACAACGGCCTGACGCCCCATTTAAAAATTTTGTATTGCAACAAGAATTGCTTTATGTGCGTACAATTGGGCAACAGGGGAGCAGGCTTCGACTATGTGTCCCACCGAACTACAGACAGGTTGTCTTGAAAGCGTGCCACGATGACATTACCGCTGGGCACCTCGGGGTGCGTCGGACAGCAGATCGGATCAAAGCTCGCTACTACTGGCCAAAATTAGAGAAACATGTGTTGGGATACGTGCAGGCCTGTGTGCTGTGTCAGGCACGAAAATCACCTCCCATGAAACCACAGGGCTACATGGAAGTAATAAGAGTAGAACGACCCTTTGAGAAGGTGGGAATTGATGTTTTAGGACCATTTCCGGTGACGGGTGGGGGCAATCGGAACATCATTGTAGCGGTAGACTATCTGTCTAAATGGGCCGAGACGCGGGCCCTACCCACCGCTACGGCTAAAGATGCAGCAGAATTTTTTGTTAAGGACGTGGTACTCCGCCATGGGGCACCGGAAAGCATCGTGACCGACTGTGGGAAGTGTTTCATTGCAGAATTTACTAAGTCCATAATGGCCGCTCTGGCGGTAAACCACCGAGCTACTACTCCATACCATCCGCAGTCAAATGGTTTAGTGGAGAGGTTAAACCATACTTTGGCAGACATGTTGTCAATGTATGTGAATAAGGCACATACAGACTGGGATACCATCCTACCCTATGTCACTTTTGCTTATAATTCAAGCCGCCAGGAATCAACTCGCAGAACGCCTTTTTTTCTGTTGTATGGTAGGGAGGCAATACTACCCATAGATGTCATGATGAATGGGAACCCGAATCCGGTGAAACATGACGGGCAAGACGAGGTGGTGAAAAAACTGGGGGAAGCTCAGCAAGTGGTGGCCCAATGGCTACATAGAGTGCAAGAAAAACAAAAGGACGCTTATGATGCAGGACGAAGAGTGGCAACAGATTTCAAGGTTGGGGATGAAGTCCTGGTGTATAAACCTTTTCGCAAAATAGGGCGGTCTGAAAAGTTGCTACATCGATGGCGAGGACCCTACGTGGTTGTCCGTGAAACTTCGTCGTTAAATTACGAGGTAAAGTTGCCACGGGCGCGTAAATCAGAAATTGTTCACGTGGTCAGCATGAAAAAATTTGCTAGAGGTTCGCCAGAGGTGACAGATAGGCCTAACGAAGAAAACTTCCTAGGGGATACTTTACCAATAACTCCGCCAATGGAGGGGAGTCAACGGCCAGTAACAACTGAACCCCGACGTGGAAAAGGCCCAATCGGCGAGCTGCGTCAGCAGAGAGAGGAGAAAGGGGAAAGAACTGCACGGCTAGAAGCAATCCAGGAGGAGCCAGAGGAGGAGGAGGGTGTCGATCTCGAAATATCCCGCCCGGAACCACAAGCACCTGAGCAAAGTAGGGGAGGGAGAGGAGATCGGAGAGAAGTCGAAAACAACCCAAGCGCTATGGCAACCCAATAACCTTCAGCCCCTTGATGCTACTCTTGACACTACTATGTGGGGCAATGCCATGTGGGGCATCTCCTCGGGAGAGATTCGTAATGAGTGGGGTAGTTTTTCAAAATCTTGGGGAAGTCAACTTCAGCGACTCGGAATGGGTAGTCGTGACTGAGGTGTCTTTTCGACAAGTTGAGGCTACCCTGGGCCATCTTGGACAATGGCTGGCGGAGAAACTAACACAGCACGAAGGTGGACCACTGAACGAGGATTTTAAGATTGGTAATCGAATCAAAGAACAATTAACGGAACGAGCGACAGGCTGCCTAGAGGAACTAGGGGTAGTCAAGAGTAGATTCAATCACCTGAAGGAAGCAATATCCGGGAAACAGCAGAGGGCCAAGAGAGGTTTAATTGATGCCGGTGGGAGTGCCCTGAAATGGCTTTTCGGCGTAGCGACGGATCGAGAACTGGAGGAGCTTAGTAAACATCTCGACTCTCTGTCAAAAGAGACATCCGGTATTGTGAGCACTCTGGCTGAGCAGGCGACCCTTGTCAATGAAAGCTTGTGGGAACTACACGAGCACACTGTAGTCTTGAGTCAATTGGAGCGAGCCCATCAGACGCTGGAAAAGGAATTAAATAGAGCCAAAATAAATTTCGTAAACGCAATGAATGTATTGGAACGGCAGTCAATAGTCACGGCAAGAGTGGATGAGGCTTTCCGAGCGGCACACCGGTTATTGGAATGGACCAAGATGACAGTAGACGACATAAGCATTGGGTTAGCCCTACTGGCATCTGGCCGATTACCTCCTGAAATGTTTCCTCCCGCCCAATTAAGAACGGTTCTGTCTGAAATCCGTTCCTCTCTAGCCTCAGGGTGGGCCCTAACTCCCGCACTTCAAAGAGGAGATCTTTGGCGGGCTTATCAGGAAGCGAATGTTGTGACAGCATCCACAGAAAATGGTCTCAAGTTATTCATTCATTTCCCTATAGTAGAATTTGAAAAGACTTTTGAGTTATATGAAATTTTTTGTGTTACCCGTGTATGACGCAGAAGGTGGGGTAGGACTTCGTCATTCTTCTTTACCCCAATTTTTGGCAGTAGCAGGAGATCAACAAACGTTCATCGAATTAACCGAGGAAGAGGTAAGATCCTGCAAAGATAACTCGGGTTCGGTATGCCCCCTCGCAAGGGCCATCGAGCGGAAAAATGCAAAGAAAACGTGTTCCATGGCGTTGTTTTTACAGGATACAGAAAAGCAAAAACTTGAGTGTCAACAAGTGTTTGTGAAATGGAAAGGACCTGAAGCTTTGTATCTTGGACAGCGTCAGTGGGCGTTGTCAATAGGGAGAACCCAAACGTTGGTAATCACGTGCCCGGCGCGAGCTGGAAGTCGGAAACAGTATAAACGGGAGTTGGCGACCGTCGAAATTGTGGAAATTCCAAAAGGGTGTTCGGGTCAGACAGATGACTGGATCCTTCAGGCAAGCTATCAGAGGGAGTCATCTACTTCCTGGGAGGAATCCCCGCCATCCCAACTGAAGGGCATCAACTGGACACTCCCAACAGGATCGATAGACAAGCCCCAAGAATCGACGTCGACGTCACTACAGGCTATGATCGCCTCGACCCTTGGAAAAAACAAGGCAGCCAGAACAATGGCCGATATAGTTGGGAAATCTATACGTCAGCTGAAAGAAGAGGATGAAACCCGAATACGTCTACAGTCAACCCCGCCGTCTTACCCATACGAGTTGTTGATGGGTACGATACTCACGGTTATGGCAAATCTCACTTTGTGGTTTCTATTTTACAGGGAAAAGCAACAACATGACCGAGAAAGAATCGAGGTGAGAAAGCGGCTCGGGGTGTTGGAGACAACAGGCAGCGTTGAAGGTGCAGGTGACGGAGAGCAGGCTGCACAATGGAGCACTCAACTGGCTAAATTGGAGGTTCGAATAATAGAACATGAGCAGCACTGTTTGGAGACGCTTCGAAGTCTGGAGCAGTTAACTAAATAGAAGCGGCAAATCCCCCTACTGATGTTATTCCGTGTTCTGATGACTGTTTTATTTTTTCTTGATGCTTCGCATAGTGTTGACCTTGTAATGGGTAGATCAGATCAAATGACTTCCATAGTTTAGTCAAAAGAGGCTATAGCACTCTTACAGTAAAGAAAGCTTTGAAACCGTAGGCCTTAGTGGGAAACAGTAGTATAGCGAATTGTAGAAATTTTAGCTAAAGGGAGAAGTCTCAAAATTTAGATTCGTTTTTCTGGTTAAAAATAAATAATAGCGGTCGGGACGACTCGCTATCTAGGGAGGGAGATGTCGCGGTTATTTGAGGCCCCATGGACTAGTTGTCACGTCCGGCGCTTCTGTATCGGCTATTGACCGCAACTCTACCCGAGATGTCCGGCAGTCTTGTCAGCAGATATTTCTCCCGGTAGCTGCTGTCTACGTTAGTGCATAAATACTTGTGTGTGTCCCTTGCTGTGCCCCAGTCTAGTTGTAACTGTTTGTTAGTACTGTGTGTGTGTGAGCGCATCGACAGTGAATACAATCTTAATCGCTACTTTAGTCTCAACGTTATTCCTCCGTGTTACAATATGTATACTGCATCAAATATACTTGTATTCAATGTGAATACACTGTTGTACCATGAGTTTTTACTTCTATATGTAAACAGCATCAAATATACTTGTATTCATTGTGAATACACTGTTATACCTTGAGTTTTTACTTCTATATGTATACTGCAAGGAATATACTTGTATTCAATGTGAATACACTGTTATACCACGAGTTTTTACTTCTATATGTAAACTGAATGGAATATACTTGTATTCATTGTGAATGCACTGTTATACCATGAGTTTTTACTTCTATATGTAAACTGCATGAATTATACTTGTATTCAATGTGAATACACTGTTATACCATGAGTTTTTACTTCTATATGTAAACAGCATCAAATATACTTGTATTCATTGTGAATACACTGTTATACCTTGAGTTTTTACTTCTATATGTATACTGCAAGGAATATACTTGTATTCAATGTGAATACACTGTTATACCACGAGTTTTTACTTCTATATGTAAACTGAATGGAATATACTTGTATTCAATGTAAATACACTGTTATACCATTAGTTTTTTCTTCTATATGTAAACAACATCAAATATACTTGTATTCAATGTGAATACACTGTTATACCTTGAGTTTTTACTTCTATATGTATACTGCATCAAATATACTTGTATTCAATGTGAATACACTGTTATACCATGAGTTTTTACTTCTATATGTAAACTGCATGGAATATACTTGTATTCGATGTGAATACACTGTTATACCATGAGTTTTCACTTCTATATGTAAACAGCATCAAATATACTTGTATTCAATGTGAATACACTGTTATACCATGAGTTTTTACTTCTATATGTAAACAGCATCAAATATACTTGTATTCAATGTGAATACACCGTTATACCATGAGTTTTTACTTCTATATGTATACTGCATGGAATATACTTGTATTCAATGTAAATACACTGTTATACCATGAGTTTTTACTTCTATATGTAAACTGCATGGAATATACTTGTATTCAATGTGAATACACTGTTATACCATGAATTTTTACTTCTATATGTATACTGCATCAAATATAATTGTATTCAATGTGAATACACTATTACACCATGAGTTTTTACTTCTATATGTAAACTGCATAAAATATACTTGTATTCAATGTGAATACACCGTTATACCATGAGTTTTTACTTCTATATGTATACTGCATCAAATATACTTGTATTCAATGTGAATACACTGTTATACCATGAGTTATTTCTATAATTTTACTTCTATATGTAAACTGCATGGAATATACTTTTTTTCAATGTGAATACACTGTTAATATGTAAACAGCATCAAATATACTTGTATTCAATGTGAATACACTGTTATACCATGACTTTTTACTTCTATATGTAAACAGCATCAAATATACTTGTATTCAATGTGAATACACTGTTATACCATGAGTTTTTACTTCTATATGTAAACTGCATGGAATATACTTGTATTCAATGTGAATACACTTTTATACCATGAGTTTTTACTTCAATATGTAAACAGCATCAAATATACTTGTATTCAATGTGAATACACTGTTATACCATGAGTTTTTACTTCTATATGTATACTGCATCAAATATACTTGTATTCAATGTGAATACATTGTTATACCATGAGTTTTTATTTCTATATGTAAACTGCATGGAATATACTTGTATTCAATGTGAATACACTGTTATACAATGAGTTTTTACTTCTATATGTAAACTGAATAGAATATACTTGTATTCAATGTGAATACACTGTTATACCATGAGTTTTTACTTCTATATGTAAACAGCATCAAATATACTTGTATTCAATGTGAATACACCGTTATACCATGAGTTTTTACTTCTATATGTAAACTGCATGGCATATACTTGTATTCAATGTGAATACACTGTTATACCATGGGGTTTTACTTCTATATGTAAATTGCATGGAATATACTTGTATTCAATGTGAATACACTGTTATACCATGAGTTTTTACTTCTATATGTAAACTGCATGGAATATACTTGTATTCAATGTGAATACACTGTTATACCATGAATTTTTACTTCTATATGTATACTGCATCAAATATACTTGTATTCAATGTGAATACACTGTTATACCATGAGTTTTTACTTCTATATGTAAACTGCATGGAATATACTTGTATTCAATGTGAATACACTGTTATACCATGAATTTTTACTTCTATATGTATACTGCATCAAATATACTTGTATTCAATGTGAATACACTGTTATACCATGAGTTTTTACTTCTATATGTAAACAGCATCAAATATACTTGTATTCAATGTGAATACACTGTTATACCCTGAGTTTTTACTTCTATATGTATACTGCATCAAATATACTTAGCAATTACCAGAGGGATCGCGTAGCGATCCCGAAAGGTAATTAGAATTGTGCGAGAATAAATGAAGAGACGACCCTAAGGGTGTAGACACATATATTTTAGCTCTTTAAAGAAAAAAACAAATAAACCCGTACTCTTCCTGGGCCTGACAACGCCCCCATATCCTCAGACTTATTTTCTAGGCTTGCCAAAAAGATTCAATCACACAAACACTCATACGTGACAAATAACACGATAAACCATGAATGACCAAAACAAACAAATTCGCTGAGAACCAGAGAAAAAAACCCTGAAGTTTCTTCGACAGGGGAAAAAACAACTCTGTTTGCGAATTACAAGAAATAAACATGATTATAAACGGGAGGGAAAAAACCATCGAAAGGAACAGCGATTTATTAGCAGTTGTTCTTGAACAACTTTCGTTTAGCCATGTAGCTCTCCTCCTTGTCGGCCGCTGGGATGACTTCAATTCTGACTATTTCTTCCGTTGAAACCCCGGGACTTCTTGGATTGATATACTCTATTCAATGGCAACCAACACAATTAAATTATGAATAAATGAAGTTGCTGGGTGGGGTTGGGTGGGAGAGCGACCCTTAGGGTCGTCTCTTCATTTATTCTCGCACAATTCTAATTACCTTTCGGGATCGCTACGCGATCCCTCTGGTAATTGCTAATTGTGCTGCGAAATGACATTTCGCTAGACCCTAAGGGTGATTTCACAGATTGCGGATTTAATTGTGAGTTTGTCAGAAGACTGCCGACTCGATTGTCGGTTCTGCTGAGCGGTTATAAAACCTTCTAAATGTTGACTCATGGGCCCAGCACCCGGCCCGTAAAATTGCTTCGATTGACAATCCGCTGACTACCGCTTTAGACGCAGCGGCGCCTCTAGTTGAGTGGGCCCCAAAAACATCCGTATCAACCCCGGCGCTATTTAGCACAGAACGAATCCAACGGCTCACCGTGTTAGATGACACTGGTTTGTGGGGGGAAGTAACGGCTACCAATAGTCTGCTACAATTTGTCTCTGTGCGGAATTCGTTCGTTCGTTCTATATAATCTTTCAGCGTTTTTACTGGACATACTTTAGGGTCCGGGCAACCTGATAATGAAAACGTCTGTAGCGGACCACTTCTCTGTGCTTTCCTCAGGGAGTCTAAGGAGAATTTTACGCCGTTTTGACCGAATGTCACCGATTTGAACTCGATCGATGCAATCTCCGAAACCCTCATGAGCGTCGCAAGGGCGACTAACGTTGCTGCTTTGCCTGACAGAACTGAAAGGGATAACGAGTCGTTCTCTCCCAACGATGAAATGAAGTCGATTACCTGACTGGGGTCCCATGTAACGCTGTATCTGGGGTGCGGGGGATTCTGATTAAAACAACCTTTCAATAGTTTCACTACAACCGGATGTTCACCTATGCGCAAGCCATCGACTGGATCCAGGGTGCTAGATAGCATTGATCTATGAATATTAATAGAACTATATGACATGCCCGACGAATGCAAATGAGATAAGAATTCTAACGCTTCCCCTAAATCGTTTGACAAGGGATTCGAACGCCTCCCCAAACACCAATCCATCCATTTTCTCCAGGCGGACTCGTATGTGGAGTGATTGCTGGGTCTGTTTCCGGCCATGAGTAGGTCGACCACTGTTGCCGAAAACCCTCGCATAAGGTACTGTCTCCTGACAGCCTCCAGACGGCCAAGTGTAGCGCCCCGTTCCAGATGAGCGGGTGGGTCTCGTCTAGTGCTGATTTCTGCAGGTCTTGCGATGGTGGAAAGAGACGGGGGACGTCGCACGACAGCTCCAGTAGTAACGGGAACCACGGTTGGCCTATCCATACGGGACATACAAAAACCACCAGAGCTTTTTCACGACGGATCTTCTCAAGGCACTTGAATATCAAGGCGAAGGGAGGAAAACAATAGGCTAATAACCCACCCCAATTTACGGAAAATGCATTTGTCGTCATCGCCCCGGGCTGCGGATGCCATGATATAAATGACGGGAGCTGCGCATTCCAAGGCGTCGCGAAGGCATCAACTTTTGACGGCCAAAGATCCTGAATACGGCTAAACATCCGCTTGTCTAGCCTCCAATCGCCGGAGTCGGGTCCAGCTCGTGATTTCTCATCCGCAATTATGTTCAATTTCCCAGCTACGTGGACCGCTTCCAGCGATATTCCGCGCTCCTCGCACCACGATGTTAATTCCGCTGATATGACTGTCAGCGCTCGGGACCTAGTTCCCCCACAATGATTTATGTATGCTACCGCTGTAGCATTGTCGAGATGAATACGGATGGCTATGTTTTTCGAGCGGACTGCGAACGCCTGTACCGCGAATAATGCGCCCAAAAGCTCAAGCTCGTTGATATGTCTTGTTGAGTCCGTAAGCGTCCACGATCCCCTTGTCCTAACCTCATTACAGCAAGCTCCCCACCCCGATAAGGAAGCGTCAGTATATATTTCGAGATCCGGTGCTTGGGGAAAGAAAACCTTATCCTTCGCTTTATCTAGATTAGCCACCCACCATTTTAGATCTTCCTGTGCTTCGAGCGAGAGCAAACACTTGATCTTTAGATTGGAATTTGCCGCCTGCGCCTTCCTAATGTAGAAACTTTGTAAACGACGGTAGTGCGCCTGTGCGTACGGAATTGCCGGAATTGCCCATGTAAAGTTTCCCATGATGGACGCTATCTCTCTCAGTGAAACGACCTTCGCTAAAAGAACTGCTTCACACATAGCCTTTACCGCTTCTATTTTGGCTATTGGCAATGCGAATGACAATCGATTAGAATCGATAACCAGTCCCAAATATTCTAGCCTCTGTGCTGGTTCCAGTATCGATTTC
The DNA here is from genome assembly GCF_020631705.1 of Daphnia magna. Lineage (NCBI taxonomy): Eukaryota > Metazoa > Arthropoda > Branchiopoda > Diplostraca > Daphniidae > Daphnia > Daphnia magna. The sequence continues at coordinate 7,450 of NW_025533226.1, read as the reverse complement.
TCCCAATTAATAATGAAACCCAGACGCTGTAGTAACTCCATCACTACTTCCAGATCTGCCAACACGCGCTCTCTAGACGTATTTAAAATTAAAATGTCGTCCAAATATATTATCAGTCTCAACCCTTTTTTCCTTAAAAAACCCATAACTACTTTGAGAATTTTTGTAAAAATTCGCGGTGCGGGTGCGAGACCGAAGGCTAGACAGGAAAACTGGAAAATACGCCCCTTCCATTGAAAACGCAAAAATTTCTGATGGGAGGGGTGCACAGGGACCATCAGGTAGGCATCTTTCAAATCTAGCTTCGCCATCCAATCCCCTTTTCTCAAAAGAAACCTGGCCGATTCTAGATTCTCCATTTTAAAATGTTCATATCGTATGAACTGATTTAATGGTTTAAGATTGATGATGGGCCTAAATCCTCCCGATTTTTTCGGAATAACGAATAAGGAGCAGACGAAACCCTCTGAGCCCTTTGCAACCTCAGTGATCGCCCGTTTCCTAATTAAGTCCTCCACCTCCTTGTCGCAAATTTTAACCATTTCTTTTGACATTGCAACAGGGGGGGGGGATTACAAGCTGGGTTGGAAGCGCCTCAAAATCTAATTTTATGCCCTGCGCAATCCCGTCCAAAACCCAACTATCGTCCGTCACCTCACTCCATTGGCCCGCAAAGGCCAACAATCTGGCCCCCACCTCCTCTTCTGACGGTTGGGTCGGAGAAATAACGGGTTTTGAAAAATGAACGTACCTCTGAACACCTCGCGTCCATGCTTGGGCACCTGCTGGTCGCCCTCGCTCACCTCCGCCTCGGTGCGGCTGCTCCGTCGCCTTTCTCGGCCGCAGAACGAATTGATGGCGCGGCAGTGAATAAGATGGGTCCGCGAGCGCCTTTCCTTTCGATCCCAGATTCGTCCTGGGTTTTGCTGTTCTCGCCAGCGTCGCGTCCTGTGATGCTTCTTTAAGCATCGATTCCAGGAACTTACCGGTGAAAAGGAGCTCGCGAGCCTCCTTTCCCGGCGCGAAAGCCTCAGGTTCGGCTGTGAGAAAGTCGAAGGACGGCTCCACTAAGGCAATCACCGTCTTCCGTCACTGTTTCGTGATATGATGGTAGGCACGCGCCCACTGTCGCAACGCATCTTGCACCAATTCTTGTGCCTTTTTCTCCGTTTTTCCCTCGCCGAGAGATAGAATGCGCGTGTAGAGATCAATAAGTGGCGGGCCCACGTCCATGATCTTAAGTTGAGTCGTAATTAATGATTCTTCCGACGCGTTTACGGCCTTAAGCTTCCCTTTCTCTTTCGCTCGCCTATGCATGTAGCCGTCCAGTTTCGGGGGCTTCACCGAAAATTCTTTGTCAAGAAATTCCAGCGGCGTCTTCTTCAAAATGGCTTTGGAATCTTCCGTCGAAACCCCTTTCGTCATCCAACCCGAAAGCGCATCACTCACCTCCTGAGGAACTACTAACGGTGCTGGTTCCGCCTTATCACTTGGCTCTGGGGTCCTTTCCTTCGACGGACCCGGCTCGGGTGACACGGACATGACTGCCGACGCACGCTTTGATTTGACGGCTGGTTGCGGTCCCGGTGGCTCTTCGGACTGATTGCTGCTTGGCCGCCACGGGCGATTATAGAATTTCTGTAGCCTATCCTGATCGTCTAAATCGTCCAGAATCAACTCGTCTAATCCTTCCTCACTTTCCGGCTGCTCTTCGTCACCGTAACTATCCTCGGTCCCTTGATCCAGAATGCTAGGTCTCTCCGATTTTTCCCTACGGAGAACGCACTCGCCGTATTGACTTCTGCCTCCCTGTTCGGCTAACGGATCCACTTGACGCTGATCGTAGATTTGCCTACCTCCGTTTCTCGGATTTCTACTGGGTCCTTGCGAATGGAAATCCCATTGTTCAAAAACGTAATCCGGCCCTACTCTACCATAACCCTCGTAGTGAACGTGGCCCGGTACAGCTGGGTATAGCGCTTGATCCCGATAAAACTCACTCGGCGCAGAACGCAAGGGCGACCTTTCTCTCTCTTGGAAACGCGATTCGTAATAGTCACGTTCATACTGCATCAAATATACTTGTATTCAATGTGAATACACTGTTATACCATGAGTTTTTACTTCTATATGTAAACAGCATCAAATATACTTGTATTCCATGTGAATACACTGTTATACCATGAGTTTTTACTTCTATATGTAAACTGCATAGAATATACTTGCATTCAATGTGAATACACTGTTATACCTTGAGTTTTTACTTCTATATGTATACTGCATCAAATATACTTGTATTCAATGTGAATACACTGTTATACCATGAGTTTTTACTTCTATATGTATACTGCATCAAATATACATGTATTCAATGTGAATACACTGTTCTACCATGAGTTTTTACTTCTATATGTAAACTGCATGGAATATACTTGTATTCAATGTGAATACACTGTTATACCATGAGTTTTTACTTCTATATGTAAACTGCATGGAATATACTTGTATTCAATGTGAATACACTGTTATACCCCGAGTTTTTACTTCTATATGTAAACTGCATGGAATATACTTGTATTCAATGTGAATACACTGTTATACCTTGAGTTTTTACTTCTATATGTATACTGCATCAAATATACATGTATTCAATGTGAATACACTGTTATACCATGAGTTTTTACTTCTATATGTATACTGCATCAAATATACATGTATTCAATGTGAATACACTGTTATACCATGAGTTTTTACTTCTATATATAAACTGCATGGAATATACTTGTATTCAATGTGAATACACTGTTATACCATGAGTTTTTACTTCTATATGTATACTGCATCAAATATACTTGTATTCAATGTGAATACACTGTTATACCACGGGTTTTACTTCTATATGTAAACTGCATGGAATATACTTGTATTCAATGTGAATACACAGTTATAACATGAGTTTTTACTTCTATATGTAAACTGCATGGAATATACTTGTATTCAATGTGAATACACTGTTATACCATGAGTTTTTACTTCTATATGTAAACTGCATGGAATATACTTGTAATTAATGTGAATACACTGTTATACCATGAGTTTTTACTTCTATATGTAAACTGCATGGAATATAATTGTATTCAATGTGAATACACTGTTATACCATGAGTTTTTACTTCTATATGTATACTGCATCAAATATACTTGTATTCAATGTGAATGCACTGTTATACCATGAGTTTTTACTGCTATATGTATACTGCATCAAATATACTTGTATTCAATCTGAATACACTGTTATACCTGGAGTTTTTACTTCTATATTTATACTGCATCAAATATACTTGTATTCAATGTGAATACACTGTTATACTATGAGTTTTTACTTCTATATGTAAACTGCATAGAATATACTTGTATTCAATGTGAATACACTGTTATACCATGAGTTTTTACTTCTATATGTATACTGCATCAAATATACATGTATTCAATGTGAATACACTGTTATACCATGAGTTTTTACTTCTATATGTAAACTGCATGGAATATACTTGTATTCAATGTGAATACACTGTTATACCATGAGTTTTTACTTCTATATGTAAACTGCATAGAATATACTTGTATTCAATGTGAATACACTGTTATACCCCGAGTTTTTACTTCTATATGTAAACTGCATGGAATATACTTGTATTCAATGTGAATACAGTTATACCTTGAGTTTTACTTCTTATGTATACCAAAAACTTTATCAATGAAACACTGTAACCATGAGTTTTACTTCTATATGTATAACAAATATACATGTATTCAATGTAATACACTGTTATACCATGAGTTTTATTTATATATAAACGCATGAAAACTTATTCAATGAAACACTGTTATACCATGAGTTTTTACTTCTATATGTATACTGCATCAAATATACTTGTATTCAATGTGAATACACTGTTATACCATGGGTTTTTACTTCTATATGTAAACTGCATGGAAATATACTTGTATTCAATGTGAATACAAAATTTACTTTATAAATCATAATAACTTATCTAATACTATACCATAGTTTACTATATGTAACGAAAACTTAAAACACTGTTATACCATGAGTTTTTACTTCTATATATAAACTGCATGGAATATAATTGTATTCAATGTGAATACACTGTTATACCATGAGTTTTTACTTCTATATGTATACTGCATCAAATATACTTGTATTCAATGTGAATGCACTGTTACACCATGAGTTTTTACTGCTATATGTATACTGCATCAAATATACTTGTATTCAATGTGAATACACTGTTATACATTTGAGTTTTTACTTCTATATTTATACTGCATCAAATATACTTGTATTCAATGTGAATACACTGTTATACTATGAGTTTTTACTTCTATATGTAAACTGCATAGAATATACTTGTATTCAATGTGAATACACTGTTATACCATGAGCTTTTACTTCTATATGTAAACTGCATGGAATATACTTGTATTCAATGTGAATACACTGTTATACCATGAGTTTTTACTTCTATATGTAAACTGCATGGAATATACTTTCATTCAATGGGAATACACTGTTATACCATGAGTTTTTACTTCTATATGTAAACTGCATGGAATATACTAGTATTCAATGTGAATACCCTGTTATACCATGAGTTTTTACTTCTATATGTATACTGCATCAAATATACTTGTATTCAATGTGAATACACTGTTATACCATGAGTTTTTACTTCTATATGTATACTGCATCAAATATACTTGTATTCAATGTGAATACACTGTTACACCATGGGTTTTTAATTCTATATGTAAACTGCATGGAATATACTTGTATTCAATGTGAATACAATGTTATACCATGAGTTTTTACTTCTATATGTAAACAGCATCAAATATACTTGTATTCAATGTGAATACACTGTTATACCATGAGTTTTTACTTCTATATGTAAACTGCATGGAATATACTTGTATTCAATGTGAATACACTGTTATACCATGGGTTTTTACTTCTATATGTAAACTGCATGGAATATACTTGTATTCAATGTGAATACACTGTTATACCATGAGTTTTTACTTCTATATGTAAACTGCATGGAATATACTTGTATTCAATGTGAATACACTGTTATACCATGAGTTTTTACTTCTATATGTATACTACATCAAATATACTTGTATTCAATGTGAATACACTGTTATACCATGAGTTTTTACTTCTATATGTATACTGCATCAAATATACTTGTATTCAATGTGAATACACTGTTATACCATGTGTTTTTACTTCTATATGTATACTGCATCAAATATACTTGTATTCAATGTGAATACACTGTTATACCACGGGTTTTTACTTCTATATGTAAACTGCATGAAATATACTTGTATTCAATGTGAATACACAGTTATACCATGAGTTTTTACTTCTATATGTAAACTGCTTGGAATATACTTGTATTCAATGTGAATACACTGTTATACCAGGAGTTTTTACTTCTATATGTATACTGCATCAAATATACTTGTATTCAATGTGAATACACTGATATATCATGACATTTTACTTCTATATGTATACTGCATCAAATATACTTGTATTCAATGTGAATACACTGTTATACCTTGAGTTTTTACTTCTATATGTATACTGCATCAAATATTCTTGTATTCAATGTGAATACCTTGTTATACCATGGTTTTTTACTTCTATATGTAAACTGCATAGAATATACTTGTATTCAATGTGAATACACTGTTATACCATAAGTTTTTACTTCTATATGTAAACAGCATCAAATATACTTGTATTCAATGTGAATACACTGTTATACCATGAGTTTTTACTTCTATATGTAAACTGCATGGAATATACTTGTATTCAATGTGAATACACTATTATACCATGGGTTTTTACTTCTATATGTAAACTGCATGGAATATACTTGTATTCAATGTGAATACACAGTTATACCATGAGTTTTTACTTCTTTATGTAAATGCATGGAATATACTTGTATTCAATGTGAATACACTGGTATACCATGACTTTTTACTTTTATATGTAAACTGCTTGGAATATACTTGTATTCAATGTGAATACACTATTATACCATGAGTTTTACTTCTATATGTATACTGCATCAAATATACTTGTATTCAATGTGAATACACTGTTATACCATGAGTTTTTACTTCTATATGTAAACTGCATGGAATATACTTGTATTCAATGTGAATAAACTGTTATACCATGAGTTTTTACTTCTACATATAAACAGCATCAAATATATTTGTATTCAATGGGAATACACTGTTATACCATGGGTTTTTACTTCTATATGTAAACTGCATGGAATATACTTGTATTCAATGTGAATACACTGTTATACCATGAGTTTTTACTTCTATATGTAAACTGCATGGAATATACTTGTATTCAATGTGAATACACTGTTATAACATGAGTTTTTACTTCTATATGTAAACTGCATGGAATATACTTGTATTCAATGTGAATAAACTGTTATACCATGAGTTTTTACTTCTACATATAAACAGCATCAAATATATTTGTATTCAATGTGAATACACTGTTATACCATGGGTTTTTACTTCTATATGTAAACTGCATGGAATATACTTGTATTCAATGTGAATACACTGTTTTACCATGAGTTTTTACTTCTATATGTATACTGCATCAAATATACTTGTATTCAATGTGAATACACTGTTATACCATGAGTTTTTTTTTCTATATGTATACTGCATCAAATATACTTGTATTCAATGTGAATACACTATTATACCATGAGTTTTTACTTCTTTATGTAAACTGCATCAAATATAGTTGTATTCAATGTGAATACACTGTTATACAATGAGTTTTTACTTCTATATGTATACTGCATCAAATATACTTGTATTCAATGTGAATACACTGTTATACCATGAGTTCTTACTTCTTTATGTAAACAGCATCAAATATACTTGTATTCAATGTGAATACACTATTATACCATGAGTTTTTACTTCTATATGTAAACTGTATGGAATATACTTGTATTCAATGTGAATACACTGTTATACCCCGAATTTTTACTTCTATATGTAAACTGCATGGAATATACTTGTATTCAATGTGAATACACTGTTATACCATGAGTTTTTACTTCTATATGTATACTGCATGAAATATACTTGTATTCAATGTGAATACACTGTTATACCATGAGTTTTTACTTCTATATGTATACTGCATCAAATATAGTTGTTTTCAATGTGAATACACTGTTATACATTGAGTTTTTACTTCTATATGTAAACAGCATCAAATATACTTGTATTCAATGTGAATACACTGTTATACCATGAGTTTTTACTTCTATATGTAAACTGCATGGAATATACTTGTATTCAA